>NC_071269.1:425000-535000 GCF_023375685.1 Ictalurus furcatus
GCCTTAACCCTCTTGGGCATGGAGTTCACCAGAGCTTTACAGGTTGCCACTGGAGTCCTCTTCCACTCCTCCATGACCATTTTGTGTCACTGTCCAAATTCTTATGGACCTGAATGTATGTGACCATTATACAGGTAACCTGGTCCTCCAACCCTGCTTGTGGAGCTTACAACAAATGCAAGTTCATTAACATGTTACCTATAGAAGTTGCACTATTTGGTTTAGCCCAAACTAATTACCGCCTTGCTGAGTGTCATTCTACTTTATTAAACATAACTTTATTTATGGACTTTAATGTTGTGAATTCTTTATATTTCCGGATTTCTTGAGTTAATACTGCTGAAAATTTCATGTGATTAGCCTGACAGGAAATATATTTACTGAAAAAAAAATGGTGACCCGTCCAATACTTATATCCCCCATTGTAACTCAAAACACCTGCAAAGGTTTCCTGAGCCTTTAATCTCTCCGTCTGGTTCTGCACACACAACCACAATCACGGGGAAGATGAAAAGTAAATTTTGCATTTCAGAAAAGTAAAGTGGAAAGTAAATTTGGAAAGAAAAGAAAAGTAAATTTTGCATTTCAGAAAAGAAAAGTGGACAGTGAGTGCCGAGTGTTTAATAAGGAGTGGACAACAAAATATTTTTTCACTGAAGTCCGGTCAACGGTTGTATGCCTGATATGCCAAGAAACTGTTGCGGTTTTCAAAGAATACAGTATCAGCCGTCACTTTGCCACGAAGCATGCCAACTACGCTAGCAAGCAGTCAACGCAAGAACGGGTGGCTACGGCTCAGAGGTTGACTGCTAATTTAGAGACTCAGCAAAAAAATTTTCACTGATAAACTGCGATTCAAGAGTCAATTACCAAGGCAAATTTTTTTTAAAAAAATCGCCATGTGGAACTGATTGACGAAGATATAGCCAGCGAATTAAACAAAAAGGCAGAGTCCTTTAAGTTATATTCATTAGCACTGGATGAAAGTAACGACATAAAATACACTGCTCAGCTCCTAATTTTTATCCGAGGGATTAACAACAGTTTTGAGATAACGGAGGAGTTTTTGATCATGGAGTCCCTGAAAGGCAAAACTCAGGGAGAGGACTTGTATAACCAGGTGTCTGCTGTCATCAAGAGAATTAAGCTACCTTGGAGTAAACTTGCCAATGTCACCACGGATGGATCGCCAAATTTAACTGGAAAAAACGTTGGGCTGTTGAAAAGAATCCAGGATAAAGTGAAAGAGGAAAACCCTGACCTTCACTGCATCATTCATCAGGAATCTCTGTGTAAGTCTATATTGCAGCTTAAACATGTTGTGAATCCAGTCGTAAAACTGGTTAACTTTATATGAGCAAGGGTACTTCAGCATCGTCAGTTTATTACGTTCCTGGAGGAACCCGATGCGGATCACCAGGACTTCCTTTACCACTCTCGTGTCCGCTGGTTAAGTTTGGGCAAAGTGTTTCAACGAGTGTGGTAGCTCAAAGAGGAGATTAGCGAATTTTTGGAGTTAATGGGGAAATCCGACAAATTTCCTGAGCTAAGCGACAACAACTGGCATTGTGACTTTGCGTTTGCTGTGGACATATTTTCACACATGAATGAGCTGAACGTGAACCTACAGGGGAAAGATTAGTTTGTGCACGACATGTACACAAATGTTAGAGCCTTCAAATCCAAGCTGACTTTATTCTCCAGACCAATTTCAAACTAATCTTTCTCTCATTTCCCCACACTAGCCATGCAGAAAGAGACGACCCGAAACACGAAGAAATACAACAAATCACTGGACGAACCGCACAGAGAATTCTGCCGTCGGTTCTCTGATTTTGAAAAAATTGAAGTCACTTCAGCTGGTGTCCTGTCCCCTGTCACAAGACCCTGAAACAGCACCACAGGAGCTGCAATTGGAACTGATCGATCTTCAGTCTGACTCCGTCTTAAAGGAGAAATTCAACTCTCTTAAACTGAATGACTTATATGCTTCACTTAATGAAGCCACATTTCCAAACCTACGGAGGACGGCACAGAAGATGCTGACGTTGTTTGGCCCGACCTACGTATGTGAGCAGACATTCAGCGTCATGAACATCAACAAAGCCCCTCACAGATCCAAGTTAACTGACCAACACCTCAGATCTATCCTGAGAATTGCCACAACAAAACTAACTTCAGACTTTGATGCATTGGCAAAAAAGGGAGATCACCAACACTGTTCTCACTGAAATTGAATGCGAGTTTCTCTACTGTGTTAAGAAATTAATGCATTTGGAAAACAGTTAGTACAATGAGCCTTGCATATTCATGCTTTGCTACCTGTTAAAGGCCAAATCTTTTAATGTAATGGCTTTTACATGTCATTTATATTAGTTCACACAAACACTCCATCCGTCTGTTCCTGGCCCGGCCCCTCTGTCAAATTTTAGAACCCATTGTGGCCCGCGAGTCAAAAAGTTTGCCCACCCCTGCACTAGAATATATAAAAGTTCCACTTTTTGAATTTGAACTTTTCCATGCTATTCTAATTTTCTGACCTATACATGCTTTTCCTTTTTTCTGATTCTACTGTATTATTGAGAGCACTGCAGAGCAACTGAATACATGACGCAGCTATAATTGTATGGGTGTTTGTATGTGTGTGAGAACAGTTTGAAAGAGAGAAATTATATTGTACTGTAAATCACAAATCCCACCCTGTGTATGAGAGTCAAAGAAGGCTACTGAGCTTTGAAGATTTTTGCATTATGTAAAGAAACCGGCGTTTAAACGATTAAAATTCTGAAAATGAATGAATGTTCGGTAATTATGATCAGAACTGATGCTGGTAAAAAATCGAAGTCAGTGAAAGTGGAAAAAATATAATTTTTCTGTGACAGTTTTTTGACATGGACATTTTTGTCCTTTTTTTGGGACCTGAGTAGTAGGGTTTTTTTGTTTGTTTGTTTGTTTGTTTTTTTGGGTTTGTTATTATTTTATTTATTTATTTATTTTAATCTGAGACTGCATAAAAAATATGAATGCATCAAGATTAATGTTGTTAATCATTGACATGTCAAAGACTAATCAAAGAAAAAATAATTCTGCTTAGCATTTAGTATATGGAAAATAATTACTGTTCTTTTTTTTCATAAAAAAACATCTGTGGCATTATGTAAACAAAACATTTCAAGGGCTATAATTCTTAAAATGAATGAGTGTTTGGTAATTATGAATAGAATTGATTCTGTTAAAAAAAAAATCAACTTCAGTCAAAGTGGAAAAAAGTAATATATATTTTTGACAGTTTTTGGACATTGACATTTTTGTCCTCTATGGACCTAATGTGTAACTTTTTTTAAATTGACACACAAGGGTTAATAATTAGCTTTTTACTTAGCTGCCTCCTCTCTGGAATTTAGCATCAACTGCAAAACAATGAACAATGTTAATACTCTTAACATTTATTTGAGGTAATCATGACCATAACATTTAATTAGCTGTTTGCCTCATTGTGGTGACAACTGAATATGAATGATTGAAATAGTTTTCTTCTCTAGTGCTCACCGTGGCCTGAGGCCACTTATGTCAACAATTCTCCATCACCAGGCTTCAGCAGCACCCACAACAGCTTCCCTACTGAAGGGTAAGATCACACATGCCTGTGCTCTCTGTTCTTATGCTACTAAGTGATGGATCTGTAGTGCATAAGACTTATTAAGCATTAATTTTTATTTACATTATTAAGATTTATTAAGCACTCAGCCATTATTCACAAAAGTTGCATAACAATGTTTGTATGTAAGCAAGAATGCTGTATGAACAACTGTATCTGATGCATAAAAGGCCATATTATACCAAATGTCCTTTTTATAGCTTCAAAGATACCATAAATTTGTACCACTAAACACAAAATAAAAATGTAACAGTTTTGGCAGAGGAATTGATTGTTCAAGATCTTCAGTTTTGCTATCCTTTTTAAAACTTCAAATAATGATCATGTAGGCAATTGTGATAATGTGCTATATTTCTAGTTGCCAGACTTGAATGATATGCCAGATTTAACTGGTTTTAGATCTAAATTATTAATAAATACGGGTGAGCCAAATTCCCATCATGAACTCCCATTTAGTGCAGCAGCTTAAAGGTGCTGGAGAAATGCCATGTAGCATCAGGCCTTGCAAAATTTGGTTGTGGATTAGCCTCTTGGTAAGACGTCTTCATAGCCGTACAGAGATACCACCTTCAACTTCAATGCAAAGCTATCTGCCCTTCGGCAGCCCAGTGTAGATCTCCATAGTGACTCTTCCGTGCAAATGTGGCAATTCCTTAATTGGACTAATGAGCTGATGAATATCCACTTCTGCACATTTTGATTCACATTTGCAAATTAACAAATTAATTTGCATTATTTACAAATCACAAGCTCCTAACATTTGCAATTATGATATTAATGCTATTTTCTGTACTTGCCGTAATTACTTGATATTGACATTGATTTTAACGATTTAACTGCAAGTCGGGTATTACTCAGGTTGTTACTGTTACTCTAAAATTAACACACTCTGAACTCCATAAAGATGAAATTGAGTAAGGAAACTATCGGTGGAATTTGTGCTTAAGTTTTGTTGTACATAGCTTTTGATAAATAAGGGCCAATATGTAATTGAAATCTTGTCATCCTACAGCTTGTCTGCCCTATCTCTATTTTTTTCCTTCAGAAAGCTCCTAACTTGGTTGCATTTGTGTCTAGGAATGGCTCGCCGACTCACCAGCCAGAGCCAGTGGTACAGGTAGCAGATGTGAGTAACTTTGTTTTCCAATTTTTGTCTGATTTATTTTTTTTTGTGCTGTTCATTGGTTTGCTTTTCTTGTCAATTGAGAGCTTAATTATTTTTTTTTTTTCACAATTTGTTTGGAAATTGCACACACTTAATATTCAACGTAGTATATCTCATATTATGGAAGTATTTGGTTTATGACTAAACAAATTCCAGGTGTTTCCTCGCTTTGTTTGAAATGAATGATAGCATCGGTTGCACACCGGCTTCAGAGCATCAATTATATGTTTGTTGTCATCCGCCTAGAATGTGAAGTATTTCCATATTTGACTCTTACCACCTTTCCTCTCAACGAGTCGTGGCGGAGCTGAACTTGTCTCCATCTTCTGTAGTTTTTCCCGTGTGCTTGTAGATGATGTTCTTCTTACAACTTGTGGATCAACTAAAACATACTTTTTTTTCCGTATTTGCTACCGTCATCAGTTCCGTAAGAATTGCAACCTCGGTACCTTCATTACCAAATGTACCTATGCTACTGCAGTAAAACAAGGACCGTCACGTTTTAAGAATGTGTAGTGAAGTATCGGTTCTCGTGACATCCCTAGATTGAACATTGTATGTCTGAGTTAGTGTAGAACATGCCACTTACTGTTGCCCGTAGGTGGTGGTATAATGATGAATGATTATTGGTATGTAGATGTCTTCAGGGCAGGATTCGTATCAAATATGTGAAGTTTGGTGCAAATTGAACATTGTATGTTTGAGTTTGTCTAAAACATGCCATTTCCTGTTGCCAGCAGGTGGCACTATGACTATAACTGAATACTGGCATGAATGACTTTTATCAAACATGTGAAGTTTGGAGCAGATTGGACAGTGCATTTATAAGTTATAACAACTTCCTTTTTCATGGTGAAACATCGAAATTTGTGAAACCCACATGCCGTGCAGCGAAAACTCAAAAGCGTCGCAATTTAGCATTGTCAAGGCCTTTAGATTAGACTGACCAAATATGATGTCGATCTGATGAAATCTCTAGGAGGAGTTTGTTAAAGTATGAGGCCTGGAAATAGCAAAATCTGAGCAAAAATTTTAGACAAATCAAAATGGCTGACTTCCTGTTGAGTTTAGGGCATGGTTTCCAGAGACTTTTTTTGTACATATTGGCATGTTACACATGTGTACCGAATTTCATACATGTAGGTGAAACATAACGCGAGGCGCACATCATTGAAATTTTGTCGGTGGTGCTATTGAGCAATTTTTCCTCACTCAATTCTGGAACCCCTATCAGATTTTCACCAGTTTTGACGCGTCTGCAAAGTTTCGTGAGTTTTTGGGTATGTTTCGGCCCTCTAAAATGCGATTCATTTGAGAAAAGAAGAAGAAACTGAGCAGATCCAGTAGGGCTTCACACCAGAGGTGCTCAGGCCATAATTAAAGCTGCAAGCAGTGATGAACGGTCCCTCGCACCCGGGTGCATGTTGGGGATGCTCTGCCATGGGAACACCATTCCATTGTGTTTAGCACTTATATGTTGTTATGAGTATATCACCATGTAAAAACAATTAAATTTCCTGTTGGCAGTAGGTGGCGCTATGACTATAACAGAATATTGGCATGTAGATGTCTTCAGGTCAGGATTCGTATCAAACGTGACATTCTGGAAAGATTAGGCATTGTATGCTCGAGTTATAACAGCACGCTTTAGCACATAGCTAAGTGTTGCTAGCATGTTTAGAATTTGCTGGCATATGTATATATGTTGCTAGGAATACATCAATGTAAAAGATGACACTTTCTGTTGCCAGCAGGAGGCGCTATGACTGTAACTGAATATTGGCATGTAGATGTGCTCAGGCCAGGATTCATATCAAATATGTGAAGCTTGGTGCAGATTGAACATTGTATGTCTGACTTAGTGTAAAGCAAATCATTTTATGTTGCCAGTAGGTGACGCTTTGACTATAACTGAATATTGGCATGTAGATTGCCTCAGGACAGGTTTTGTACAAAACATGTGAAGTTTGGTACAGATTGAACATTGTATGTTTGTGTTATAACAACTTCCTCTTTTGTGGCATTAATAGCATGCTTTAGCACGTAGCTTGCATGTTGCAGCATAGTTACCATTTGCTGGCATGTTTCAGTATGTTGATAGCCGTGCATCACAGTGTAAAACATGTCACTTCCTGTTGCTAATAGGTGGCGCTATGAATATAACTGAATATTGGCATGTAGATGTCTTCAGGCTGGGATTTTTATCAAACTTTTGATATTTGGAACATATCGGACAGTTTAGCATTGTCAAGGCATTTAGTTGAGACAGAATATGATGTCAATGTACAGCATTTGGTGACTATAGGTAAAACTAACCCCACAACTTTTGTCAAAAGGGGGCGCTACAGAACTCCCTCTCCATGCTTGTTTCTAAGGCTTTGCCAGTCTCTAACGGCCAACAACTCTGATGTGTGTATCGAGTTTCATGTAATTTGAAGCATGCCAAGAGCCTCAAAAACACCCAAGATGATCATTAAAGTTTGATCCGTTGCCATGACAACAGTATTTAAGATATCAAGAATACTTTCACAGGTCTACATCTGCCGTGTTTTGACATTATTCTGCTGATGTTTGAAGCAAATCAGGTAAAAATAAGAGGGTGATTTCAAAGCATTTTTAAAAGTTACACACTTCCTACTGCCAGTTGGTGGCACTATGACTGACTCACAATACTTGCTTCCATGTGAAAGGCCTGCTTCAACAAACAAGCCGCTGCAGTTTCATCCAAATCCATCAATGTATGCAAAAGTTATAACACTTCCTGTTTCTCTGCCAAAGATATCAAAAATCCACTCGCAATTTAGCGTCCTCAATGTCATGAGTTCATACTGACCAAGTTTTATGGCGATTGGATGAATTCCCTAGGAGGACTAAATCAAGTTCCAGAGCATGCGTTTTTCAAACAACCCTAAATAGCCGAATTCCTGTTGGGCAGAGCTAAAGACATACAGTGTGGATGTTGTTTGGCCGTATATGTGTATCGAGTTTACATATATACGTGCTAGTATGTATCTAAGATTTCAGATTGTGTTCAAGGGGGGATCTGTAGAGCCCACCTGTCATGCCCATGTACCAGCTTTGGCCCGACCCTAATGGCCGCAGATTCTGACCTGTGGGTATATTTTCAATAGTTTTTGAAAATGCTAAAGGCCCCAAAAGCCCCCGAAACCTTGAAGAAAAATATTTATGATAATAATGATAAGAAGAAGAGGAAGAATCCTAAAGAAAACAATAGGGCCTTCGCACTTTCAGTGCTTGGGCCCTAATAAATATAGCTGCAAGCAACTATGACTGGCCCAAGCACTACGGTGCCATCACTTCCTGGTGGGTGTATGAAAACAATGCATAGTGAAACAAGTGCTGTAGAGTAAAACACCCAAATATACAAAGAAAATAGTATTGAAGTTTGATGTATTACCGTGGCAACTCTATTTAAGATATCAAGACTCATTTCTACAAGACGCAATTTTATACCAGCCGTGTCTTGATATTATTCTGACCATTTTTGAAGCAATTTGGGTAAATATTAAAAGGACTATTTAAAAGCCTATTTTAAGTGACACACTTCCTGTTTCCAGTTGGTGGTGCTATGACCGTGACCCTCAATAGTCTGATCTATGTGCTCAGCCCCCGTGAACTCAAGCTCAGGTTTGATCTAAATCACGCAATGCATGCAGAAGATATGCAACATGTTCCCCTTTTTTAAAATAAATTATACATTTATTGCCTCGCCATTTAGCATCTTCAATGTCTTGGCTTAAGGTTGACCAAGTTTAGTGACAACCACATGAATCCCCTAGGAGGATTATTTAAAAATGCACAGCATGCAATTAAAAAAAAAATCCACATTAAATTCAAAATGGCTGACTTCCTGGTGGGCGGAGCTAATAACTGTTCTTTGGAAAGTTGTCCGGCTTGATGAGGACAATACATGTACTGAGTTTGGTGACTAGGTAAAACTGACCGCACCACTTTAGTCAAAAGACAGGGTGTCCGCGGGTCCTTTAAAAGTCTTAAAATGGCTTAAATTCACGTTTCAAAGGTCTTAAAAATGCAACTGAAACGACACCGTAAAGATTTAGATTTTTCTTTCGATCGTTGCTTTTTGAGATGGTAAACCGTGGGTAAATTACAAAACAGGAAAAGTTTTTATATATATATATATATATATATATATATATATATATATATATATATATATATATATATATATCTCTATCCCTCTATAGAAGTCTACCCTGCTATAGTTTATTTAAACCCAGAAATGGGTGTATATGCATGAACATAATGCATTATAGCTGATGTATCATGTTGCAGGATTGAAGTGACATTTTTCAATTCAATTCAATTTTATTTGTATAGCGCTTTTTACAATAGACATTGTCTCAAAGCAGCTTTACAGAAATATCAACACAGTATATAGATATTAAAGGTGCGAATTTATGCCAACTGAGCAAGCCGGTGGCGAGGAAAAACTCCCTAAGATGTTAAGAGGAAGAAACCTTGAGAGGAACCGGACTCAGAAGGGAACCCATCCTCATCTGGGTAACAACAGATAGTGTGAAAAAGTTCATTATGGATTTATATGAAGTCTGTATGGCCTTAGAAGCAGCCGTAGTCCCAGCAGTCTGGAATTGGAGTAGATGAGAGCTCCATCCAGAGGTAGGACATCCGAAACGGATCAGGCAGGTCCGGAGAGCAGAAAGGATCAGGATCTCTAGTATAGAAAACCAAAAGGTTGCTTAGATACTGTGGCACGAGACCATTTAGTGCTCTATAGGTTAATCATAGTATTTTATTATCAATACGAGATTTCACTGGGAGCCAATGCGGTGTTGATAAGACCGGGGTGATGTGGTCGTATCTTTTGGTTCTAGCTAGCAGCTGCATTCTGGACTAACTGGAGATTGTTTATGTGCCTACTGGAACATCCAGACAGTAAGGCATTACAGTAATCTAGTCTAGAGATGACGAAAGCATGAACTAATATTTCTGCATCATGTAGTGACATTATATTTCTTATCTTAGAAATATTTCTGAGATGAAAGAAGGCTATCCTAGTAATATTATCTACATGAGCATCAAATGATAGGCTGGAGTCAATAATCACTCCAAGGTCTTTTACTGCTGCACATGATGAAACAGAAAGTCCATCCAGAGTTACTGTGAGATCAGAAAGATTACTTCTAGCTACACGTGGGCCTAATACAAGTACTTCTGTCTTATCAGAATTAAGTAAAAGGCAGTTAATAAGCATCCAACGTCTAATGTCCTTTACACACTCCTCAACTTTATTAAGCTTCTGTCTGTCCTCTGGCTTCGCTGAAACATACAACTGTGTATCATCAGCACAACAGTGGAAGCTAATTCCATGTTTACGAATAATTTGACCTAGAGGTAGCATATATAAAGTAAAGAGCAGTGGGCCTGAAACAGAACCTTGTGGAACACCAAATTTAACTTCGGTATGCGTGGAGAAGTCTCCATTTACATCTAAGAACTGAAGTTCGACATGCAAGTCAAACTTTTTTTTTTTGTTAGAAATGAACAAAAATCAATTATTGTGCAAGTATGCAAAAAATCAGTGTTCAAAACTGTCTCCTCAGCTTAAATGACTGATTTCACAGGAAACATCAGTTTGACGTCATTTGCGAGGCCTTTGACATCACTAAGCCTTTGCGTGGTTACATCAAGTCTGTAAATAGAAAGAAGAAGAACAGGCTACTATATCGCGTGTGCGGGTGCTGAGGATGGTGGTGTGTTTGGAGCTTTTCTTACAACAGTTGCATAGAATTTAAACTTGTCATCTAGGTGGCAGGTTTTAATCTGGATAGTTCTAAATGCATTAATTGTTAAGGTCTGGGGAATCAGCTGTTGTCAAAACCAAGAAGCATCAGACTGCAGAGAGCCTGCAGTCAAAAAGGGAAAGTGACAGAGCCCATGCTAAAATGAGAACAAATATCAGCATGGCTTTTGAGAGGTGGCGAAAACTCAGAGATTTGAAGAGATGCAAAACTGATTTAGAGAGAGCTTTTTTTTTCTTTCTTCTTCTGCTGAACAGGTAAGACATTTCAGTGGCTCAATAGGTAGATAGCTAACATTAGTACACTTGTTCGCTTGATTCATGGGAGAGAGAGAGAGAGAGAGAGGGCGAACAAAACTCACCTCTACTCCAAGTAAACCGTATCTGCTGCCACCTCCTTTGTCAAATATTGGAGCTATACCTCAAACTACCAGATTCATCTGCGTAAAGGAGCAGTGCCGAAGCACTACCCATGTTAAAAAATAATAATAAACTCCCCAAGTAACTTACAGTTTTATATTTCAAACAGAGATGGTGATACAGGCAAAGTTCAGTACTGCTGCTTTAAGATATCAAAAATCCTTCAGTCATGTCTTGACATTATTCTGACCAAGTTTGAGACGTTAAGAGGATTATTGCAAAGTCTGTTTTATGTTGCACGTTTCCTGCTGCCAGTTGGTGACACTATGACTGTGACTCACAATAGCCACATCCATGTGATCAGCCCCAAGTACCAAACATACAGCTCAAGTTTCATCTAAATCACTCAATGCACTCAAGATATGAGACACTTCCTGTTTCCCTTTTTTCGCCTTAAATTTTTTTTTGCTTCGCCATGGTGAAACCAATCGAGATATCAAAAATTCCTTCGCAATTTAGCTTCGTGAGTGTCTTGGCATAATGTAATATGGCATAACAGTGTAACAAAAACAAGAAACAATAGGTTATTTTACCACATTATTAAATTGCCTTAATAGTGGGGGGGGGGGGGTCAGCGTTTGTTTGTTTTTATTGAAAAAATGCTTTAACCCACAGTTTTCATCAGAAAAAGACATTACACGTGAAAACAGCCTAACTTTGTTTAGCTATCAAGCCACGTTAGATACTAACTTTAGTTCAGTCAAGGTATCTTTATTTAACGTCAACTAACTAGTTCGTTGGCTAACATAACTTAATTCAGTACATGAATATCTACGTAAGTCATCGCTAATGTAGATTAGTGATTTCTTTAGTTGTAAAATAGGCTACATTAGTTATCTTTTTGCTATCGCTGTTGTTAAGAATCACAAGAATTACTCCCTAACAAAAAAAATTATACTTCATTTATTCTTTGTTGAGGTTTACCTTATCGATGGTTTGCAACTTGCTTATCCGAGTCAACTAAAATGTAACTAAAATTCCGCGGTGATGATTTTATTTGTCTCGCACACAATTATACACAGTATATAACTTACAGTGAAATTAAAACTTGGCCTACTCCTCTTTAGACTGTGCATTAAATACTAAATTAAAAATAAAAATCAGAAATGAGTGAGAAGATAAGAAATATGAAATAAAATGTGTACAGGTATGTGCAAAAATTGATGTACAAAATATGCAGCATGTACGTGTAGTAACATACAATGCAGCATGCAAACTCCGCTGCAGTGCAGAGTGAACTGTAGAGTCCTAAGGGATCTTTATTTGGGAACTCTAGGTGGGGAGGGTTTTTTTGTTTGTTTTTTTGAGGGGTGAGGGGCACTTTCAGATGACTGTTATGAATCAACCTGGAAGAGGTCATGTTTCTATATTGTCTCAACCAAGGTTATAATCGTAAATGAAAACTAACAAAGTAACGAAAACTAGCTGTGAAAAAACATTGTCGTTAACTGAAATCAAAATAAAAATGAGGCATTACAGAAAAAACCAATAACTAACAAACTGTATTGTCTGTTTGCAAAACTAACTAAAATAAAATACAATTATAGAGTAAATGTCCTTAGTTTTCGTCTTTGTCAATGTCTTTCATAGAGCAAATCTCTTTCAGAGTTGACATTTCCGACTGGGAACCCGGGAATTACGACATTCCATGTCAAATTGAACACCGCATAGTCCATGCTCCTCATCTGGCATCATGGCGGTACTGGAAGTCGGAGGAAAGCGACAGAGTCCTATTTGGGATTACTTTGAATAGGACTGTGTGTCAGATAAAAGCAAGTGCCTTGCAGTGGAAGGTGGTGAAATATGTGGACAATTTATTAAAGGGAAAAATCCCACGAATTTGAAAGTACATTTGAGAAGCGCGCACAAGGAGGCTAACCTAGCTAACCTTAATAAGGTCAAGGAGAACGCCACGCCCCCCTCCCCCGAAACAGAAGCTAACCCCAGTACAGGGCTAAGCAGCATTATATTTAAGCGTGCAGTGTTTGGGAGCAGCACAAGCTTTATGAGGCATTTATCGGGTTCAGAAGGCTGTTTTTCCTTCGTACTGGTTTAAACTTTTATGTTATTAATATTTTAAATATGCATATAGTCATGTGAAAAAAATAAGAATACTCCATGGAAATTGTTGTCTTTTTTGAGATGTGTGGACAAGCAAACATTTGGTCATTTTTGAAACAGTGCCTAATTCGATTAACCTTTCATTTTATGAGCTTGCATATTTTAAGTCAGAAGTTATATTCATGAAATAGTTGCCATGTCTGCATCCATGAGACAAAGAGTTGATGTTTGGTGTTACAAGCCTTTGCTTTTTGAAAATTGCCTCAGTAGTCTCTGGTATACTTTGTCCATTTTATGGTGGATGATGAATGTATCAGGTGAATGAATTTAACCTACAAATCTGCGTTACACCTGTTATAAAATCTATTTGTAAATGCACTTGTTTGTTTGGGAAGTTTAATATTTTGCTGAACGAAGGGAGAACAACATTTCCTTGTCTGTTAACAGGAAGAGAATCATTCTGTTTATCAGTCCACATCTGTCTGCAAAGGGGACAGTGCTGTTGAATGGAATAAAAATCCTAAAGACCATTATAATCCTAAACCCTATCTGTTTCCTTTCTCTCCATCCTGAACAAACAGAATCTGGTGCCCACTGCAACACCACAAGAAGCACAGCAGTGGCTCCATAGAAACCGCTTTTCGCCATTCTGTCGTCTCTTCACAAACTTCTCAGGTAGCTCAATATTCTGGCTCCATAACCCACTACATAGCACTTTTATCTGTGCTTTTTGTCACTCAGCAACCTCAAGGTATTGTACATAAACTATGTTAAGTTGAGCTTTTTCTGCGTTTAAATAAATGTTAAGTGCTTAATATTAAATTGAATCTTCTTATCACCTAGATAATGATTCTCTTTAGCACAAAATAATGTATTTTTATGTCATTTATTGAGGTATATTGCTGAAATGTATGCATTCTCTTGTTGGCATGGTCCTCAGGGGCAGACCTACTGAAATTAACTAGAGAGGACGTCATTCAGATCTGTGGTCCAGCTGATGGCATACGACTGTTCAACTCACTAAAAGGAAGGTGGACGTTTTTTCTATCTATAAACACAGTGTAACCAGTGTATCTCAGCACTAAGTGCATAATTGACGCTTAGACACCAATTATAAAACTGCCACTTCTACGTTGTGTAGACGTGAAGCAGTTTCAGCGGGGAGTCATTCAAACGTGACACAACAGGCATCGGTTCATCTCTGTCTTTTATCTGCACCTGATAATACAAATAAGCAGCGTCTTTGAGTGAATTACAATGTAATTCTCTCAGATTTTCTCCCATTCAATTACACCGTGAAAGGGCAACACAAGAATACATCCAAGTAACAAATTAAAATAATATAAAACAAAAAACCATACCTGATTATATAAATAAGCAGCCTCTTTGAGTGAATTGCCCTTACAATGCTCTATAAAATAAACATGATGCATGATGGTCACCATGTGCCCTGATTTCCATTAAAACAAAATACTACATTAATAAAAGGAGACCCAGAATCTATACCAAATATGGTTTCAAGTTGAACCATTGACTCAATCAGTCTACAGACAGGTTTAATCACTCTACCAAACCTAGTAGTGAAGTGATTGCTGCAGGAACATGAGAACTTGTAGGAACTGGAACAGTAGGCAAAAAAAACACTGGCTACAGTGTCTAGGTCAACAACAGACGAATCAGTCTGTGCTTCAGGGACAGTTTGAGACTGTGGGATACAACCCATGAAGCAGTACAGTCATCATCAAAAACAGCTATGTGAGAAATGTCAGACATAGACTCTGCTGGTGACAAGTCATCAGTTACAGGTACTGCTGGTTCAGTCTGGATACATACAGATTGAAAAGGTGTGGAACCGGGATTAGTAACACCACTTCTACCAGCAGAAAAATTCAACTCTGTTTCAGGTAAAGGAAGAACGTTAACTGGCATCAGGAGATTCCGGTGGACCACTTGTTCATTACCATATCAGTCACGAATCCTATAAATGTTCAAGGATGGTTTGGAAGCAACGACAGAATACATAACAGGTTCCCGTTTATCGGCAAGCTTGCGCTTACCTCTACCACCTTTGTTGGCTACAAGAACTTGATCACCAATCAGCAGAGGTAATCCCTTGACTCGCTTGTCATACTGGCTAGACCAGGGGTGGGCAATCTTATCCGGAAAGGGCCGTTATGGGTGCAGGTTTTCATTCCAACCAAGCAGGAGGCAAATGGCATTAGCTCCATCAATCTTCTGAGAACCCACATATAGCACGGTTTTGCCTTCTGGCAACAGCTTGCAGCTATTTACAAAAATCTTTTGCGGGTCTGATATATGTACGAGGGGATTCACTACACTGCCCATGTTACCCGTCTCTGCACGTGGGCTATTTAGTTTAACTGAGTGGTAGCAGAAGAAAGCTCAAGGCATGCAGCATTGGGACAGCTACTCTTCAGGTGACCAGGCTTAAAGTAATTACGGCAAAGCCTCTTTGGACCTATAAACTCAACATTCTGAGCTCAAACCGGGCTTGGAGTCTGAAGTTCTGACAGGAAATTCACACTTGGATGAGGACAGTGATGTAGCGCAGAGTGATAAAACTTTATCCATCATGCCAACCATCTGCTGAATAACATTGGGAGAAAATGGAACAGTGCTAAGGTTAAGCTGACTAGATGAACACAGAGACTGAAATGACGAGGGTACTGGTTGTTTCAGAGAATTGGGTAAGGGATCATTACAGACCGTAACAATGTTCTGATGGGAAGCAGGCATAGGCAACGAGTGTGGTGCTCTAGCAGAAGCTCTTTTCTGGCCCCTTTGATAACTATCCAGCCGCTGTTGAACTTCAGCGGCACTCCACTGTTCAGCAAGCTTGAAGTGAAAAGACCTGGATCTGGACAGTGTGAGAGAAACATCAGAACAGCTTCAGCTGCAGGGTCCTCAACAAACTTGTTACGCCTACGCAGACATTCATCAGCTACATCAATAGCCTTATTAAGCCAAATCCAGTATTCCATAGGACTCTCCTCTGCCCTAGGAAGGGTGTTATAAAAGTCAACCATAGGCATATTAGAATATGTCAGCTCACTGAAATTGCACTTCAGTATGTCAAACACTGTGCCAGGGAGCACTTTAGCAGGCAGCCCTGGGCAACTGTGCAAGGATACTTTCACTATATCCCTCGCTTTTAAAGCTAATCTGCCTAAAATGAGATCAGAGACCTCAGTCTCGTCAGTGCATTTCTTCCTGTTCAAATAACTGTACATCATGTCTTCCCATTCAGGCGCGGTAAAAGAATCGCTTTTATCACCTCTAAAGAATGGCAGAGGTGCAACATCATGTTGGACAATGTCCTTCAAATTAGAGGCATCAATGCACTCACTAGACTGTTGCACAGTAGAATTGGACTGCATTTGGCTAGACATTTGTTCCAAGTTAAAACTGGCTGAAATTTTCTGCACCAGATCAGAAATAATACCCCCTAACAACTCTGGAGTAATTACTTGACCAGAGTCTAGGCATGTGACAGGGGTAGAGCTAGCAGCTGGGCTCCTAGACATACCAATAGCTGAATCAGACATGTGTACATGGTCAAGCTCTGCATTAACAAACGCCCTCCCACTCCCCAAACACTGAGGTGAGACGTCAGACAATTTGTCAGTACGATAAAGTATAGCCCCAGTACCCCTGCCTACAGGAAACGTGGCATTAAGTTTCGTAGGATTAAAAATATTTGTGTCTTCAAACATGACTAAAGCAGAAAACAAAAAAATGACAGCAGGTAAAATATGCACAAAAACCCCCACACTAAAGTAAAACTAGCATGCAGATAACCAGATGAACTACACAGAAACACATCTAATATGAGACTCTCAAAACAGTTCAGTATTTCACTGCACGGAGAAAAAGTTCCACACGTGACGATCACAGAAACTCTCCTTCTTGTATGAACGTGTAGTAGCGCAGATGACCGTACATCTCACATCAAAATACATAAATGGTAAAAAGTCTTTGACAAAAACAAAAGTAGGTTTCCAACATAACTCACAAGATGCAAACGTTCGAGCTAAACAATCTTATGTGAGATGAGCAGCACCGGTCCATCCACCATACGCGTTGTCGTGCGCACAAGCAAAGAGAACGAACCACGCAGTCTTGAAACAGATACAAGGGGTGAGAGGACCGCGGGGAAACAATTAAAGGGGAAAATATTCACACAAGTAGACAGCTATATCAGGTACAGATATGTGAAAATTTGTGTTAATTCTACTTAACGTATATCTTTTAACAGTATAATTTCTATACCTGTTACAACAGCAACAACATTTTGGTGAGAATATGTGCATTTATAAATCTGTATAACTGTACTCTAGTTATACAGTGTGTTAATACTTATGGTTAGGTTGTAACTATAGAAGATATTATATATTTTTCATGGTAATGAATGTTTGTATATGACTTTAGTGACACTCATGAGTCTATGTGTTAACGTTTGTGTGTGTAGCTGACTCTCTTTGTTTTTTTTTGTTTGTTTTTTTCTTTTGTGTGTGTGTGTTACTGCATATTAAGGGTGGTTCGCCCAAGACTCACCATCTATGTGTGCCAGGAGTCTCAGCAGGCCAGAGACCAACAACAAAAACATGAAAATGGAGATGGTGCTAGCAATACCTTTTTTGGTGTGTCCTTGTTTGTTTGGAAATCTTGTTGGTAGATGTACAACTTCATCAAAACCAAACTCAAAACAGCTTATGAAATTAAATTTTTTTATATCTTGTTTAATCTCTCTAGTGTACCATGCTATTTACCTGGAAGACCTAACAACCATCGAGCTGACTGAGAAATTAGCTCAGCTTTTCAACATCTCACCACGCCAGATCATTCAGATCTTCAAGCAGGGACCCACAAGCATTCATGTGCTTGTCAGCGATGAGGTGCAGTTTCACAGTTTCTCATGGTCCCGTCCAAAAGTATTGGAATGGCAAGGCCAATCCTTTTGTTTTTACTATACACTTAAGATGCTTGGGTTTGAGATGAACAGATGAATGAGGCGATAGATCAGAATTTCAGCTTATATTTTCTGATGTTTACATCTAGATGTGTTAAATAAAATAAATTATGGCAAGTGATCAATTATATTTGAATGTGACTCACAGGTGTTTCTTGTTACCAAGGGGTGCCCTGTTAGACTGATTGTTTAAACAGTTAATAGCGCTGAATTCTTGGTTTGAGTTCTGGGTTTTGCCTGTGAAGACTGCATTTGTTGTTAAAAAGGATAATAAAAATAATAATAATAATAATTATTATTATTATTATTACACTTTTATTTATATAGCAGCTTTCATGCATAAAATGTAGCTCAAAATACCTCATAATGGTAAAGATATAATAAAATGATTAAAAATAAAACAATAATAATGCAAAAAATTATTTAAAAATTATGAAAAGTATTAAAACCTAAAAAGTGATCAAGAAATAAAAATAAGTAATCAAACAGAAAATAAAATATTAAATATATAAATTAATCAAATATTAAGATATATTTAAAAAAAAAAAAAAAAAAAAAAAGGTTTAAGGATAAAGAGGACTAAAAGCCAAAGTAAATAAATGTGTTTTAAGCTGCTTTTTAAATATATTTAGTGAGTGTGCCTGATGGATGTATGCTGGGAGTGAGTTCTACATCCTGGGAGAATGGACATTAAAAGCAGTTTCATCAAGCTTCTTCTTATTATAAAGTACCTCAAGGAAGCCAGCAAAAGCCAGCAAAAAAAAAACGATTTGGAGTGTAATCCATCAGGCATTCTGCTGAATACACAGGGGCAATGCCATTAACAGTCTTTAAACGCACCTATTATGGTTTTGAAACGTGCCTAATTTTGTTTGAAAGGTCTCATACAATAGATTTACATGCATCCAAGTTGAAAAAACACTTTAATGTGTTCATAATTTAAATTGCAGCATTACCTTTTTTCCCCCAGTGTCACAAACGACTCGTTCAATTATCCGTTATAAAGGATTCATTGTAAACAACACCTTTCAGAGAGCATATTCTGCTCTGATTGATCAAATGTCCCAGTCTGTTGTGATTGGTCTACCGCCGTCAGCGTGTGTCAAAAAGGAAACGCCCACTACCATAAGTTTTAGCTCCGTCTGTTCAGGAGCAGCTGATGAAGACCAGAGGTGGGCCTTTTTGTTACAAACCTATGTAAGTTTGTGCAGGAAGTAAAGTCTGGAATCACTAACAAGTCATTTCAGCTGTTCAGAATCGATTCCTCCTTTTGGGAGGCAATAACTCCATTTGTCATGTGCTTTGATTTTTTTAAACTTTGCAGACATTTTACATTCACAAACAGCTCTATAACACACTACATGAAAGGGAATATTTGAAAAAACACAATAGGTGCACTTTAAAACTAATAAGAGCACTTTAAAATTCATTCTGGATGTCACAGTTAACCAGTGCTGCTCCTTCAGAATAGGAGTAATATGGTCTCACTTTTTTAAGTTTATGTTAAGGACGAGCAGCTGCATTTTGTACTAACTGTAATGGATAAAAAATCTGGGGGGAAAGCCATAAAAGAGCATTATAATAATCTAATCTACTTGTAATAAATGCATGGATGTCTTTTTCTGCAACTTCTTTAGAAGTAAAAATGGACAAACCTTTGTAATGTTCCTCAGGTGATGCAACCTGTGAGATGTTAATGAGTCTGTATGGGTCATGTATGCATTACAGCACAGTGAAATTCTTTTCTTCGCATACCCCAGCATGTCAGGAAGCTGGGGTCAGAGTGCAGGGTCAGCCATGATACAGTGTTCCTGGAGCACAGAGGGTTAAGGGCCTTGCTCAAGGGCCCAACAGTGGCAGCTTGGCAGTGCTGGGGCTTGAACCTCAGACCTTCTGATTAATAACCCTGAGCCTTAACCGCCATAGTCCTATCACAATAACTACATTTGTTATAGTTAATTATTGTCTAAGAAATCATTGTCATAAATGACTGTCATTTTAAAACCATTTTATGCCACCAGTATAACAGTAATATAATAGCATAGTTTTGTCTTCTGATGAAAATATTCTTTAAATTTAGTATTTATTAATTTGTATTCATTTTAATCAGTTTTACTGTCAGTGGCAGAGTAATTAATTTAATTTTTAATAAAAATTCAACCAAATATTCACACATTTTATATATTAACAAAAACATGTGAAAACTGCCTTTGTTGTGAAAAGCTGATCTCCTGAAATATGACAGTGAGTACACTATTGTAAAAGAATATTGCGATTTCTTTATGCTTTAGTTATTCATTGTCCTTGTTTTAGTGCGTTATTACAGAAAGAGTACATTCAGTGTGACTTGCCATTCTACCTAGAACCTCACTTAAGTTCAAGTTCACTTGTGGATTTAAGTCATTTTGTGCAGAAGCAAATTGCAATATTATGTTAATGTTGTGTATATGTCTGATTAATCTTGTGTATAGGATGCGTTTGGGTGAGTTAATTAATCAGCTAGTAAAGCGCTTCAGTTTACTGCTGTTCATTCACTGTTCAGCTTCAGCTCACGCAGGTTAAGCAGCTCAATCCCCAACATTGTAGACTATGACTGGATTATTTGAAACATTAGAACTATTCTTTCTAGATTTTTATTCTTCAAAAAGCATTGTTAGTGTATTGGTAATATCTTTTGTCATTTTTTTCAACAGTATGTTTGAATTAAATTCGGTACTAGTGCTTTCTACACATTGTAAATTCGAATGCAAAGTTTTTGCATTTGAATGTGCATTTTAATCTTAAATTCAACAAATATTCGAAAGTTGGAATTTTAATTTGACAGCCCTAGAGGAGACGATAGGAAGCAGCGCAGATGTCTAAAATATTGGTGTGTCAGGAATCTCCCCTTCGCGCCGAGCGGTTTGGCAGGAAACTGTCAGCGCACAGCGCGAGTTTTTGTTTTGATATCGAGGTCAGCAAAAATGATTGAGGTCATGTCCATGCATTGTACGATAACAGAGAGCACTGCTCCAAACTTGCCCAAAATGCGTCGTTCGAAGTAGAGATATTACTTCCGTAACACGCCTGTGTCACAGTGTGCACTATTAGCATAATCCCGCCCAACGGCAGGCACAAAGAAAGAAGGCGAAGCTTCAGTGAATTCAGGCGCCATGTTGTAGAGACGTTGTGTGTTGTGTTTCGGTGCGAAAGCAAAACAACTTTTTTGAGCGTTCCGAAAACAGATGAAATTAGGAATCGGTGGTTACTGTTTATTTATAACACTGTTCCTGAGCAATACAACCCAAACGTTTGCTTGTGCACAGCGCATTTTACCAAGGACAGCTTCTTGAACCTGAGCGAGTACAACGCAGGCTACACACAAAGGCTACTTCTGAAAAGTGGGGCGATTCCCAGGCTTGGGCTTCTGAATCAGAGCCTGTAAGTATGTTTGATTATTTTATGAAGCATCTGCTATTGACTGTCCAAATGCGGAGTTTTGTGCTGTGGCTCAGGGCTCAGTTGTAGACCTCTGCTAACATGCTAGCTAAATTTTGCTAAGTTGCCTCAGTTTTTTAAGTGTGTGTTTGTATGTCAGTGGTCTGACAGAGACGTTGATTGTAGCTGCTCTTGTGATTCTATCTTGAAATATTTTATATCTATTGAATCACAAGAATCTTAACTTTCTAAAGGTATATCGCATGAGTACCTATGTACGCACAGAGCTGTGTACATAGCATAGTTTTGCACTTAACAGCCCGCCAATGGGGCGTCAGAATTTACATTGTATCTGAAAAGTAAGAGAGTTACAAAATTAAAACTTACCACTGTGAAGTTCTACACACTGTGACGTTCTGGTCAGGTCGTGTTTGCAAAGTTGGTTCCGCTCGATCATCCGCTTTTTCTGAATCTGTCTCGGGTTCAAACTGATACGGTAAAACCCACGACATGCTTAGGTGCTTAGAATTGCTTTAGAAGCCTTGAAGGCTGAAGCTAACCCAAGGGGCGTTACATTTCTGACCCACGTTTGAGATGTTTGGCCAATCACAACAAAAGAGTCAGCTGGAAGGAGGGGCTTTGGAGAAATCCGAGCTTTTCAGGCAGCCTGGGAATAGAGGTACTACAATAATGTACGTTATTCGACAAATAGAGCTTTTTTTGTACAGTAAAACATGTTAGCCTATTCTATTACACCCAATAAACATAATAACTTAAATATTAAGTGTTCTTTACTCTTTCTGTTTCAATACTTTTGCTCACTAGAAATTGGGTGGTCTGCCACCAAAGGTGCCATGTTGTAAGTTGTTTAACACATGCAGATATAAATATCAGGAGATGAAAGCTGAAATTCTGATCGATCACCTCATATTCATCTGTTGATCTCAAATCCAAATGTCTTCAGTGTACAGCAAAAAAAACCCGCATTGGCCTTGCTGTTCCAATACTTTTGGAGGGGACTGTACATCACCCAAATCTGATGTTGCTGAGTTACTGAGTTACTACTAGATGTGTATAGTAGTATGTTCCTCAAAGATTCCTTTGTGTCTTCTGAGCACATAGAAATGTGTTCTAACTCGTCTGTAGTGTGACATTTTCATTTTCTCTCACACAGATGATTCAGAACTTTCAGGATGAGATGTGTTTTGTGTTGGACACAATGAAAGGTACTGAGAACCTATAATTAATGAAATATTAGAAAGTAATTGTGTCCTGATGTTGTAACATCTATTATATCTCTTTTGTCTGTTCCTGGATTTGCAGCCGAGACGAACGATGGCTATCACATCATCTTGAAGTGAGAATGCAAATTGGGCAAAGAGAGTTGGCACCCATTTTCCTGCAGATTAATCTTGATCAGTTTCCTGTCTTCACTCTTCCTGGATCTTATGATTACGATTGTTACTTACAATTGTATTGCTCAGGCAGTAAGTCAAGTGGAAATGCATCTGGCCTGTTGTGATACCTACTGTCTTACTCTCCACAGAATGTTTGTACTGCCAGCACTATCAGACAGCTGATTTTAATGTTTTGCATTTTATTGTTTTAGTTATCCTTCCTTTTTAAAAAATATCTTTAGTTTAATGTCTATACATTCATTGTAAGCACTGGTGTGCCAGAGCCTGCTTCCTGGGAATGACTGAATTGGTTGTTGTAGAATTAGCATTAGCAGACATTGTATGTATATTGATGCCCAACTGAAAATGTGGTTTCAGCATATTATCAGTAGGCTAATTTATAATGCGTGTTACGCTTATGTTATGAAAAGAAATGATTTCTGTAGCTTCCCCTAGTTTGCCTACAGGAAGAAAAGTAGCACTGCTGCATGAAGTTGAGTTACTTTTCTATAGCTCATTTATTAAGAAGTGTTTTCTGTCACAAATCTTTTCTTTGTAAGTGTAGCATTTCTTCTAAATTGGCCTAAATTCTCACTCCGAGAAACATGAATTCAGTTGCTAATTCACAACAGTATGGTCACACTACGTTTTGTTGTTAAATGTTCCATTATACTGTTCAGACAGCGGGCTTGAAAGGCAAGACCAGTCCATTACTACTTTCTTTGTGTTTAGTACTTTTTTAGCAGGCTTGTTCTTACAAAGGTCTGTTCAGACTAGGATGTTTTTTTCTATCATGTTTTATGTAAGTAAACCATCAGATGCGTGTTCGTCATGATCATTGTTAAACTGTTTTTTTTTGTTTTGTTTTTGTTTTTAATAACCATTGCAATGCAAATCCATTTGGTGTGAAAAGCATATGTTTTAAGCTTGTGCTTGTGACAGAGCGGATTAGCTGTGTTGGATGTATGTAAGACAGCAAAGTCACTGAATAATTTGTTGAATCTGTTCCCCGATTTCTCATGTCAGTTCAACAATTAAAATAGTTTACCCATGAAAAGCATTATTGCTTCAGTGTCAGCCTTGCTCCAACCACAGTTTGCAACATCTCATTTAATGCTAACATTTGATACCGAGTAAATTTCAGATTGATTGTAATTTTTCCAGATGCTGGCTTGAATTTCGTGTATGTACAGTATTCACACAGACAGCCAGTCAAAGTGAACATCACTGTTAACAATCCACATGATGCTCAAATGTTTGGGCAAAATTATTTGTATCATTCTGAAAAATTTTCTAAATTAAATGCTTTTAAGCAAGGACCACAGGGTTTCTCAAAAACACTGGTGTTTCATTTTTCCTATTGTAACATCCTCTACAAAGGATAAGCTTTTTACTTTTTTAAAAAAGTTTTTTTTTTTTTTTTTAAACTTTATTGGTTTTATACATTTAACACATTGCATACATGCAACTGAACTTTTCCCCAAATCGAACATATGGCAGTGTTGAAAGCAGCGTCCTAGCTTTTGGGAGAAATTAAGGTGGAGGTGTAAGTGGTATTGATATTGATTAGAAAAAGTAAAAATTTAGGTAAAATGTTCATCTTAATTGCATTTATTCTTCTTTATTAAAGACAGCAGTAATGTTTTCCTTCTTACAAACTCTTCAGACACTTTAGCTGACATTGGTTCATAGTTAGTTGAACTAAGGGTGCTTATCTCTGTTAGTTATTCTAATACCCAGATAGTTAAAATCATTTATAGCATTTACAAATGGGTGGGGTATTGTTGGTTTTCTAATCTCTTGTTCATTTAGGAACGTAATAGATGATTTATCGTTTACCTTTAAAACCAGAGAAGTTGCCAAATTGACTGATCAGCTTTAAGAGGGATGGTGAACTGATGAAAATATGATTGTATCGTATTTTCATACAATCCAATACTATGTTCTCGGTCACCTATCCTAATACCAAAAATTGAAGGGTGTGATCTTATTGCTATTGCCAGTGGTTACAAGGCTATTACAAAAAGTAAAAGTGAAAGTGGGGAGCCTTGTCTTGAGCTGTAAAAGAGCTTAAACTGGTGAGAGATCAAATTATTTGTGGGTACTTCTGCAGATGAATCAACAAACAATCTATGATCGTCACAGAACCCAAAACGCTCAAACACCTCCAATAGATAGGGCTATTTGAGTCTGTTGAACATCTAAAGTAAAATTGGTCTGTAGGAGACACATTTTGTGACTTCAGAATAAGAGTGATCGGGGCATTTCGTAGCAACAGGGGAAGGTAACCCTGTTCAAAGGATTCTATGTACTTATCTAACAAAGGAATTATTAGTTTTACTTTAAATAATTTGTAAGTGTCTACTGGGAACCCATCAGGACCTGCCTGTTTTACCACCTTTCATGTTAAGAATAGCGCTGGAGATCTCCTCCAAACCCAGCTCAAGTTTTGTATCTTCAGAGATACTGGGATCTCCAATCTATCTAGAAAAGTAATTCTGACTGATAAAGGGCTTCATATGAAACAAAAGCGTGGGTAATTTCCAGTGGATCTGTAGATATTTCCCCCTATCCATTTCTAATTGCATTTATGGCTCTTTCGGAGTTAAATTTCTTAATTTTCCAGGCTCGCAATTTATTGGATTTTTCACCTTAATCATAAAAAGTTTTCTTATGCCTCAATAGACTATTTTCAGCTTTTTGTTTGGAAAGCTCCTTGTGCTCATGTTGAAGGGTTAATAAATTCACTCTCTTCAATTGTTCATCTTTTGTTTGAATTTATTAAATTTGGAACTAATGAAGCTGAACATTTGACCTTTAATAATCAGTGGTGCTTAAAAGTTTGTAAACTCTTTAGAATTTTGATATATTTTGGCATAAATATGACCTAAAACATCAGATTTTCAGAAGTCCCCAAGTAGATAAAGAGAACCCAAGTAAACAAATGAGACAAAAATATTATTCTTGGTCATTTATTTATTGAGGACATGATCCAATATTATATATCTGTGAGTTGCAAAAGTATGTGAACCTTTGCTTTCAGTATGACCATTTTGTGCAATAACTGCAGATACAAGTTTCTGATAACTGTTGATGAGTCCTGCACATCAGCTTGGAGGAATTTTAGCCCATTCCTCAGTACAGAACACCTTCGGCTCTGGGATGTTGGTGGGTTTCCTCACATGAACTGCTTGCTTCAGGTCTTTCCACAACATTTCTATTCGATTAAGGTCAGGACATTGACTTGGCCATTTCAAAACATTAACCTTATTCTTCTTTAATCGTTCTTTGGTAGAACAACTTGTGTGCTTAGTGTCATTGTCTTGCTGCATGCCTTGATTTCTCTTGAGATTTCTCTTGAGATCAGTTCATGGACAGATGTCCTGAGATTTTCCTTTAGAATCCGCTGGTATAATTCAGAACTCATTGTTCTATCAATGATGGCAAGCTGTCCTGACCCGGATGCAGCAAAACAGGCCCAAACCATGATACTATCACCACCATGTTTCACAGATGAGATAAGGTTCTTATGCTAAAATGCAGTGTTTTCCTTTCTCCAAACATAACACTCCTCGTTTAAACCAAAATGTTCTATTTTGGTCTCAAAACATTTTTCCAGTAGCCTTCTGGCTCGTCCACGTGATCTTTAGCAAACTGCATATGGGCAACTATGTTCTTTTTGGAGACCAGTGGCTTTCACCTTAGAACCTTGCCATGCACACCATTGTTGTTCAGTGTTCTCCTGATGGTGGACTCATGAACAGTAACATTAGCCAATGTGAGAGAGGCTTTTATTTGCCTAGAAGCTACCCCGGGTTCCTTTGTGACCTCATGGACTATTACACGTCCTTCTCGTGGAGTGAACTTTGTTGGTCGACTGCTCTGATGAGGGTAACAATGGTATTGAATTTCCATTTATACATAGTCTGACTGTGGACTGGACTGTGGAGTCCAAACACTTTAGGGATGGGTTTGTAAGCTTTTCCAGCCTGAGTAGCATCAACAAATCTTTTTTTGAGGTCCTCACAAATCTCCTTTGTTCATGCCATGATACACTTCCACAAACATGTGTTGTGAAGATCAAACTTTGATAGATCCCTGTTCTTTAAATAAAACATGGAACTCACGCACACCTGATTGTCATCCCATTGACTGAAAACACCTGACTCTAACTTCACCTTCAAAATAAACTGCTAATCCTAGAGGTTCACATACTTTTGCCACTCACAGATATGAAATATTGCATCATTTCCCTCAATAAATAAATGTCCAAGTATAATATTTTTGTCACATTTGTTTAAGTGGATTCTCATTGTCTACTTTTAGGACTTGTATGAAAATCTGATGATGTTTTAGATCATATTTATGCAGATATATAGAAAATTCTAAGGGTTCACAAACTTTCAAGCACCACTGTAGTTATGTGCATAAATTGATCCAGTGCAACCCTGGGAGCAGTTAAACCAAACCAAGCTATCAATGTAGTAGTTATACACTACAGTAAACAGAAAACTTTTTTTTTTTTAAAGAAAGAGAGAGAGATATGTGAGTCTCTTGGCAACAATTCAATATTTTCACGAACACGCATTACGAAATAATCCGAGCAACCCACTATTACAGAACGCTCCAGGGAAATCAGCCATGTAGAGTGCGTATCTATCACTCTCTAATATATATATATATATATAAAGCACATAATCTTGCATCATAACTAGGTCATATATAAAACAATTTAAATGCACATAAAATAAATGACCAATTACCTTTTTTCATGTATATCAGAGAAGAAACTCTGAACTACAGTTCCCAGCAGCCACTGCACCGCACTGTCATAGTCACATGACCATCTGCACCTGAATCATGTCATGTTAAGGAGCACCCATGTGTATATAGCCACAGTTTGAACTGCACTCCTTGTCTTACATTTGTCTTTCTTTGCTGTTGTCTCTGTTGCTGTGTTTAGGTCTTTGCCTTAGTGGTTTGCTGCCTATTCATAGTTCTTGTTTCTTGTTTTGTGTTTTGTGTTTTGTTTTGCTATCAATTAAAAGTAAATCTGCACTTGCATCCATCTCCACTTTGAAATAGTGATAACTTTTCTATTAGCAAACACAACCTGAAATGCAATAAAACATCTCACAGTCAATTCATCAAGTACCATATATATGTCACTTATATAACACTTTAAGAGCACGAGGAATAAAAGAAAGTTCATGCCCTTTTGTTTTACTCCTAGGCACAACATATTCCCTGTGTCGAGGAAGTGAATAATTGGTTGTTGAAGCCACAGGCAGGAAACAATTGCAATGAACTGTCCTTGAGTATGCTAGTGAGGGTATGTATGGTGGCCTCATCACGCCTCTCACTGAATAATGGGAGAGAAGAAGTCAGAATGCCTATTATCTGACAACAGAGCTTTTGAACCCTCTCTAACTCATCAAAGAGCTCTTTAGGCAGTGCACCCCAAACTGTGCTGGCATACTCAAGAACTGGTTGTATAGCCCCTCCCTGGTTCTGCATTGAACAAGAAGTTCTTGCCCCTATTTTGCCACTGCAAAGCCTTTCCATTAATCTAACCAGAGAAGTTAAATCACACCCCGTTATTTCACATCTGTACTCAGTGTGGACAAGAGTGTCCAGAGTGTTTGATTCTGATATTTATCTCTATGTTGCCTCGAGCCTATGGCTAAACCCCAAACTACGTATTAATAAGTCCCCTTTTTGTTGGTCAGAGTGGATCACGAGGGGGGTTAATACACTCGGTGATCTTTATGAGAGTGGTGTGATGATATCTTTTGAAAAATTGGTTCAACATTTTGGGATCCCCAGATCTCAGTTTTTTAGGTATCTTCAACTACGCCACTTGCTCTGTACTATTTTTGGGAGTAGCATGCACCCCCTAAAGCAGCAGATACTCTGGGAGAGGTGATTTCTGCTTTTGGAAGAGGACATGAAGCATCAGTGTATTACTCCTTACTGATTCAGAGTCTAGGGGACGGAGTCTCGACCACTCTCAAGAGATTATGGGAGAAAGATTTAAATTTGGAATTGGGGGAGGGAGAGTGGGCTAGGATTTTAAAAAATATAAAAACTGCATCTAGAGATGCAAGGGTGCGCCTTATACAATAAGATTTTACATCGGTTCTATTGGACCCCCTCTAAATTGTATAGGCTCGGTCTTAAAGACACACCCACCTGCTGGCACCTTTTTCGCTCTTCTTTTATTTTTATTTTTTGCACTCGGCCTTCCAGCTGTACAGAATTCGGATTTTTATTGAAGATATAGTCGTTGCATTACTTCGCCTAGATTTTGTGGACTCACTCCTCTTGAATTTACTTCTGTATTAATGTGGTTCTCTGTTTTGATGCTCTGACCGGGTTAGAGTTTCTGTTTATTTAAATTTATTAGTGTTTTTTCCTCAGTTTTACGTGCTACAATGTTATATTATCTGTTACAAGTCTTTAAAAGTTAAGAACATTATATTTGTTATTGTGCGCAGACTGTTTATCAGACTTGAAGTCAGTAGGGGCTTTTTCTCTTACTGGAAATTTTTGTTTAGGTAATTTTGTTGGTTAGTTCAGCTTACTCTCCGAGTTGTTTTCACATTGTGGACAACTTTCGGTTACTGTGGGAAACACTGCTGTCTCCTTTGTTTTATGGAGACTTTGGGTGTGTGTGTGTGTTTATTAGTTGGAATGTCAGAGGTATGGGTAATCCTGTCAAGAGATCTAAGGTTTTTACACATTTGAAACGTTTAAATTCTGATATAGTATTTTTACAGGAGACTCACCTACGTATTAAAGATCATCATAGGTTACACTGCCCTTGGGTGAGTCAAGTCTTCCACTCCAACTTTAATTCAAAGGCAAGAGGAGTCGCTATTTTAATTGACAAAAGGTCACAGTTTTCCTCCACTAACGTTATTGCTGATGTGAACGGTAGATATATTATAGTTGCTGGTACTTTAATGCAAAGACAGGTGTTGTTGGTAAATGTATACGCTCCAAACTTTGATGACGTGGAATTTGCTAATAGATTGCTGAGGAATCTCCCTTTCTTAAATACTCACCTGTTGATTTTCGGGGGAGATTTAAACTGTGTTTCTGACCCAAACTTGGATCGGTTTAATCCCCATTGTCTGAATCAATCTGCTATGTCTAAAACATTTTCCGATTTTATGTGTCAGAACATCTTGTTGATCCCTGGAGATCCCGTAACTCTTCTCTTAAAAAGTTTTCTTTCTTCTCCCAGGTGCATCATTCCTATTCGAGGATTGATTATTTTTTTATGGACAGCACTCTTGATTCTTGTGTAGTTTCTTCTGACTATTTGGGTATTGTAATTTCTGACCATGCGCCTCTACAATTAGATATTCAACTTTCTATTTATAAACGTAGCCCACTGCCTTGGAGATTTAATTCTCTTCTTTTAACAGACAGTGAATTCTGTGAGTTCATTCATACTTCTATTGATGACTTTCTTTTCTTCAATCAGAATGACTCCACCTCTTATTCATTGTTATGGGAGACACTTAAATCCTTTGTCAGAGGGCAGATTATTTCTTACTCCGCTCTCTGTAATAAAAAACGCACCGCTAGGGTTAATGAACTTACATCTGCGATCATTAAACTCGATCAGAGATGCGCATTGAACCCCTCTCCAGAACTTCTTAAACAGCGTCTTGATTTGCAGGCAGAATGTAATCTTATTTCAACTAAAGAGGCGGAACGCTTGTTATTACGTACTCCTGGTTCATACTATGAACATGGCGACAAGACGAGTCGTTTACTGGCACATCAGCTGCGGCGACAGACCACTTCCCGTCTCATACCTAGCATTAAAAACACTTATAATACCGTCACTACAGATCCCATGGAAATGAATGCTACTTTTAAATCGTTTTACTCTTCACTTTATAAATCGGAATTTCCTACAGACAATACTAAAGTGAATGCATTTCTTCAAAACCTTTGTAACCCTGTTATTGATTCAAATACTGCCAAGCAACTGGACTCCCCACTCTCTCTTGAAGAAATTTTAAATTCAGTTAAAACTATGCAATCTAATTAAGCTCCTGGCCCGGACGGGTTCCCAATTGAATTTTTTAAAACGTTTATTGGAAAATTAGCTCCATTGCTTTTGGCTATGTTCAACGAATCCTTGGAATGTGGGTCTTTGCCTCCGACTCTGACACAAGCCACGATAGCTCTGCTTCTTAAGGAGGGTAAGGATCCATCCTCCTGTGGGTCTTATCGACCGCTGTCTCTGCTTAATGCAGATGTAAAGGTGTTGGCGAATGTAATGGCATCTCGTTTAGAGAATGTACTCGCTTATATTATATCTGAAGAGCAGAACGGTTTTATAAAGGGACGTCAGTTGTTTTTCAATACCCGTACACTCTTTAATATAATTTATTCAAAGCATTCGGCTGAGCTTCCTGAGACTGTCATTTCTTTAGATGCTGAAAAAGCATTTGACAGGGTTGAGTGGGAGTATTTGTTTGCAGTCTTGAGGAAGTTCGGATTTGGGGATAAGTTTATTTCTTGGATTCGCCTCCTTTACTCATGCCCTAAAGCCAGGGTTCAGACAAACGATATTTATTCGGATTATTTTGCTCTCAGACGAGGGTGTCGTCAAGGCTGTCCTTTATCCCCTCTGCTTTTTGCTGTCGCTATCGAGCCGCTGTCTATTGCACAAAATCTTCTCCCTTGTTTAAAGGAATAGTCCGATACGGTGTAGAATACAAATTGTCGCTATATGCTGATGATTTGTTATTGTATGTAACCGATCCTATTGCCTCTATGCCAGCTGTCTTGGGTGTTCTGGAGTCCTTCGGTGTTGTCTCTGGTTATAAATTAAATTTGGACAAAAGCGACTGTTTTCCTGTCAATACTGCAGCATTTTCTCTCCAACAGTCAGATCTACCTTTTCCATTTAGTCAGTCAGGGTTTAAATACCTAGGTATCAACGTGGCACATTCTTTATCTAATCTTTTATCAGCTAATTTCACTCCCCTTATCTCAAAGGTTAAAGCCCACATTCAGAGTTGGGGTAACCTCCCCCTTTCTCTAATTGGCAGGATCAATGTCGTCAAAATGAATATATTACCGAAGTTTCTTTTCTTGTTCCAGCAAGTTCCTCTTTCTCTGCCAAAATCATTCTTCGACTCATTGGATAAGATAATTAGTACTTTTATTTGGTGTGGGAAGCCACCAAGAGTTCGTAAATCTTTATTGCAGATATGTAGACTTAGTGGAGGACTTGCATTACCCAGTTTTCAGTTCTATTACTGGGCTGCGCACATCCATAAACTTCGTTACTGGGTTAAATCTCCTGGATCTTCTTGGTGTAAATTGGAACTATCTTCTTGTAGGGAATCCTCTTTACCTGCTTCACTTTATTCCTCTCTACCTACAAAACTCTCCCTATATACTGATAATCAAGTTGTCCTTAACACACTTAAGATTTGGTATCAGTTTAGACAGCGCTTTAAATTTGTAGGTGCATCCTCTTTGGGTCCTTTAGACAACAACCACCTATTTCCTCCATCGTGTTTGGACTCTACATTTTCAGTGTGGTATGACAAGGGCATTAAACAAGTTAGAAATCTGTATGCCGATGTTGTCTTTGATAGCTTTGCCAATCTGTCATCTACTTATGACCTCCCTGTGACGCATCTCTTTCGTTATTTTCAAATTTGGAATTTTGTTTCTAGATGTTTTCCTGATTTTCCCCACTGCACCTCCTGAACAGGCTTGGGAAAGCTTGTTTTCAAACAATCCACATCAGAGAGGAATGATTTCTAGGATTTATGATTTTATTCTGCTGTTAGGTAGTGAGGCGAGTACCAAAATTAAGAATGCGTGGGAAACGGAGTTAGGAGTACAGATGAGTGAAGAGTGTTGCGAACGTGCTATAAGGAGGGTACAGTCTACCACTTCTTGTGCTCGTCTTGGACTTATACAGTTCAAAGTTTTACACAGGGTCCATCTGTCCAAGTCGAGACTTTCTGTAATATATCCGGACGAAGAGGACAAGTGTGATAAATGCCATGGCTCTCCCTGTCATCTTGGCCATATGTTTTTCTTTTGCCCTGATCTCCATGGTTTTTGGTCTGGTTTTTTTTTTACCATCATGTCCATTATTCTCAGAATAGATTTAAAACCTTGCCCATTGATTGCTGTATTTGGGATTCCTGATGTCTCAGTTCCACTGAGCTCGATACAAAAGGATGTTATCGCTTTCACATCCCTTATAGCAAGACGTTCCCTACTGTTGCATTGGAAGTTTGCTAAATATCCATCTATCTCCCAGTGACTAAAGGACGTGATGTTTTTTTTAAAACTCGAGAAAATAAGGTATACGATGAGGGGTTGTACTGACAAGTTTATATATATATATATATATATATATATATATATATATATATATATATATGGCAACCCTGTATTGCATATTTTATGGAGTTACAGACACGTCCCACTTAAATTTTTGTGCCTGTTGTTGGGTTTTACAATTTCTATATAACCAGCGATAGTTATTGGTTAGCCATGATGAGCCGGTGATTTTATCGCTGCATATGGGAAGCCAAACAACTCAAAAGCTGGTCCAAAGGGAGCTACTCAGAAGAACTGCGCAGCGCAGACCAAATACCTGCGTGACTCACCGGGTAGCCTGGCACACACCACTGAAGAACGTAACACGTCCCAATTCACCTAATTGATCCCAGCGTGATCCATGAGACCTGTGCGACCCTCTGATCAGTGTGCCGCAAAATAAACTGGGAGAGACATAGATTTTCATTTGATTACTTAAAGCCAAGCAAATAGGCTTACAGTTATGTGTTCTTGCTCTCTAAAGATAAACATTTATTTTACATTTGTGGCATTTGGCAGACACCCTTATCCAGAGCAACTTACATTTATATATCTGAGCAGTTGAAGGTTAAGGGCCTTACTCAAGGGCCCAAAAGTGACATCTTGGCAGCATTGGGGTTTGAATTCATAACCTTCCACTCAGTAGGCTAACATCTTAACCACTGAGCTACTACTGCCCAAGCTGATGATGAATACACTGCAGTGAGACCTCTGATATCTGAAGAGTTTTCTTATGTTTGCAAACCGTTTTCTGACGTGTGTCTAAATATTTTTTCTTTCAAGGGCTTCATCAATTCCATTAAGAATTTTAGAATTGTAGCTTTTTTAATTAGTTTAAAAGCTACTGCTACTGGTTGCCATAGTAACATGGGTGGTGCAACATGGGTGGCGATGGCATTAGTTAAGGGAAAAGCCAACCCTATAGTTTTCGGAAGAGCTCCGCTAAGAATAAAAGATGTTTAAAGGTTTGAAAAAGGTGTTTTCAAAGTGCTAAGCACCCCCCGGATAGGCATAAGGTCTGTTTATTTAAGTTTACTGGTTGGTCAAATGACTATTGTGTATGGTTAAAGATATGTTAATGTAAGAGAAAAGGGTAATGAAAAAGAGCATAATGCACAATTGTATTTTGTTTTACCATTCAGCTCTCACGGTGATTTGCTGGACGGAGATATTTTAAGGAAGATGTGTTATGCAATAAATCCTAGGGCTGAGCGGTACAGCTAAAAAAAAATGATACAATATAATGTTTCATGTCATTCTGTATCGATAATTATTGATAAATTTATATATTTTTTAAACAAAGACCAGTAGAAAAAAAGGGTTTGAATTTAACCACTGTATTTTTAGTTTACCCACTTTATTAAGGCAAACAACAAATAATTGTAGTTTTAACAGTCAAAAACAAAATAGAATTTAAACAAATATCTCCTTGTCACGATCCGTAGGCGGAGACGGAAGCAGTTGCAGGTATACAGAATCAAAGCAATATAATCCAAAGGGAAAGGCAAAGTTCACTGTCGTGAAACAGGCAGGGGTGTCATGCATCAGGAAACTCTGGAATCCAGTTCCCATCAGCCACTGCACTGCACTACATGTCACATGACCACCTGCACCTGATTCAATTCTGTTAATGAACACACTTGTGTATATATAGTCATTGTCTGCACTGTTTCTCTGTCTTTCGTTGTCTTAGACTTCTGTCTTCTATGTCACGGTGTTTTGTTTCATGCCACGGTGTTATGCCAAGTTGTCTTCGTGTCTTTGTTTTGTTGTTTAATTGTATAATAAACGTTAATATATCTGCGATTGCTTCTGCCTCAACCTCGGTACGTGACAAGGGGTCAGGTGATCAGGCAAACAAACAAAACTGGGCAAGGCAGAAATCGAGGTCGGGGACGGAAACACTGGTCAAAGTCAAGAAGAAAAGAAACCAAAAAAACTGCCACACTGGCCAGCTGACAAGACCTTTTTTATTCACAATCTCCACGGCAGGCACAGCACTCATTTTTGCATGTGTTCTGATGTTACATGGTGATGGCGCAACCGAACCCCACAGATACGCAACTTGTTATTGGCTGTTTGTTTGTCACTCATAGCACACTCTTTTATCAAGGCATATGATTTTATGATCCAGGGACAGTGCACGCTTGAGGGTTGTTCATGCACCCAAACTTCATGTCTGTTTACTGCGGCAACAGACCGGCAGCTGATGCACAAAAAGGAGAGTGCTCCTGCCGCGACTGCTGCTGGGGTGCTGAAGAGACAGCTCCGCTTCAGCACCCCCAATGTTTAAGCAGCGCGTCCACGCTCCACCATCCAGCAGAAGAAGGGATAGTATAAAAGGGCAATCCTGTGCTAGCATAGGGAGAGAGGACTCTCCCGGTGCACTGACTAATGTGTTATGTTTTTTGCACAGAGCGCAAACACGACCGAAGGCTCCGCCCCATGGCTGTATCCGACCGTCTGAAGGACCGTCTGAAGGACCGACCGAAGGACCGTCTGAAGGACCGACCGAAGGACCGTCTGAAGGACCGAACCCAACTCCAGACTCTCGGAAAACCTCCAGCGCGGTACTTACCGTCCCACGGACGACCCCGTACACGAGCACTTTCCCTAGGGACCACTCCTGCACACACACGCTATCACAAACAGTAAATAAATTCACTTGTTTAATACTTAAACAGCCTTGTGTCTGTCTGTGCTCCATCCACTGCTGGCTAAACTCGCTACGTTACATTTTATCAAGTGTTATATGAGCATTTTTTCTCTCGTTACTGATAAAGGTGTACCGTTGATAAATACCGATACTGTTTTATTGCCCAGCCCCAATAAAAACTCTTTAAAATCGTCAGTAAAGTTTTGGCCATCATTCAGATGGGGTCAGATCCCTGCTGCACGCGCTCGCTCAAGGTTTCAGCTCGATGATGATAAACGGACAGCAGGAAGTGAGAGTCAGCCTGATGGTCAGCGGAGATGGGGAGGCATAAAAAGTGAGATGACCATGGAAAGGGACACTGAAACTCAGGGGTATGAAGGCTTGCCTCAAACAGAAACAGAAGGCATAAATTAAAAGGATATTAATGTAGCTGAACTCCTTCGTCGTTCAGAACGTCCACGTAGAAAATGCTTGCTTACCAGAAAGATGAATGCAGTCTATTGTCACACCTCCAGCCCCACAAAGAGGTATGCTGAGTTTTCTGGGACTTACAGACTATTGTCATTAGTTAATTCCTGACTGCTCACAACATGACAAAATTCTCAGACACTGTTGTCTCAAGGACTCTCCACAGAACATTGAATGGACTAAGGAGATGATGAACTCTTTCTGTTATCTAAGAAAGGCATTAAGCTCAGCTCCAGCTCTGGGAATCCTGGACTCATCCCCATTCCACCTTGGTCGCTGGTTAGGCGGCGCTGTCCCTGAGAGATATGGAAACCCAGATACTGGGCCAGTGTCTGACAGAGCTGAAGTTTAGTTAGCGAGGCCTTGAAACCACATTGAGCCAGGTGGGTCAAGAGTTTTAGAGAGCCCTCGGTGCAGAGCTCATGTGCTTCAGCTGATAAAAGAATGTTGTACGTGTACTGAGTAGATAAGGCCTGATGTACCATGGACAAGAACACAGCGGGGGAGCTGTATGGTGCTGTGTGCTGTAGGGAGATACTGTATGAATGACCATGCCCTGCGCGAGTAAAGAATCAATCACCAAATGTATGCCTAAGTCCTTTTCTGCTGATAGCGGATACTGTTTGCAGTAAATGGGCCAAGTAGTTTTGAGCATAAGGGGTTACCTGAATGAGTCCTACTTCATTAGTATGCTTTGCCCATAAAGTTTTAGGCACGGCCGCTAATGCTTCAGGCAGTGGATACTCAGTCAGACTCGTGCTCGTCACGTGTGTGGAGAAGCTCTCCTCATTTACTAATAGATGTGCCATCAGCACAGCGACAGCAGTGCCATCAAAGAGACAATCTCCCAGATGAAAATTGATGGAGAACTTTTGCCAACCCTTTTTTTTGGCAACTTTTGCCAATAGCCAGGAATGTCAGGAATTTGTTAGCCAGTATTTGTTTGACTATAAAGTTTGACTTGTTAAAAGCTATAGCTGCTCAGCTGTATGCATGGAAATGCGTATTCTGATTTGACATTATACTTCAAAAATTAATGTTATAACGTTTTGCTGGTATGTAACATTAAAAAAAACAACTTTGCAACTGTTTGCATTAATATGATTTCTGTTTTTTTCATTACTTTATTAAAACCATTATTGTTCAGTAGTTACATTTACAGATAAACAATTTTAAAGCCATTTATAATGCATAATTAGCACATTTTCATGATTTATTAGCATTTACATTATGGAAACTGCATCTTATGCTTTCACTTTACTATCAACAGCAATATAAAATAATTCACTTATTGGAACTAGAAATAAATCTGCATTACTAATAAGTAATTATAACTATAATATAATAACATTATAAAAATGCAGGCTGCATTTAATAAATGGAACCATAAGACTGCCTAATTAATACTTATAAATTGGTGTATAATGCATTATGAGCATGGGCACTGAAAAAGCAAGTGTATTACTTATAAGTAATTATAACAATAATATAAATGTAGCTGTAACTGTTATTATAATGAAGTATAGGTCTTTATGCACTTTCTTATCCCAATAAAAAAGAGAACTCTCAAACTTGAATTGTTCTGCATGCACATTATACTTACCTAGGTACCCCCTAAAAGAAAATTAAGACTGAGACCTGAACCCTTCCCATTATAAATTGACCCTAAAAATGTAACTGTGACCGATCTTGAGTAAGTCTAAGGAACAAAGATGTGCAAAATGTTTATATATATCCATGTACCTTGTAATGTACTCTAGAGATGAGCCAAGATTTCCGAGGTTTCCGTAAATAGCTGTGTAACCAGAATTTCTTGTGTCAATGCCAATACATAGATGTAATCACAAAAAAAAAAAAAAATAGGGAAATTAAAATTGGTAGAGCACCCTGCATTGGATCACTTGAGATAGAATGACCCAAAATTGTTTTGTACGGTCTTTCACAGTGATGTTTGTTGGTAAATGAAACCTTTTAGCTGTACTCATGTTCGATACAAGTAAATTGAAGGGGGCTTTGGCTAAATGTGCATTGTAATGATGTCACATGGGATGTTGTGATGACATCACATGACATGTCTTGGCCCAAATCAGCAGAAAATCTGAGGTAATTTTGAAAAATTGCAAGCTACTGCAAATATTGCAGCGTTACCTTGAGTTTGCATTCATTTCTGTGGTCATAAAATTGCAAAACCTGATTGGACTGATTGGCTAATAGTGTTTGCCTGATTAGCTTATGATTATTGTAAAGATTTTTTTTAAATATGCAAAAAATTTACAAAATGTCTAAAATCACTATTGTAATCACACACACAAAATTGACCAGTTTTTACTCAGTTCCAATCCAGAGACTGATTAAAGCATAGTTTGTTCTTCACATTGGTCTGGGATAGTGCAAGAACTCAAATCAAACCAAAAGCAAGAAACTTGAGAACTTCTAACAAACAAATTCAGTTTAAATTGACATAATTAACACATCACACGATAATCTTTCATATAATAATGGTTCCAGCTTGGTCATAACAGCTGTTGGTTGCATTGTAGATGGCTTTTGCCATCTGTAGTTGCTTGGCTAATCATGTTAGCACTGCTAACAACAAAAACACTATACTCCCAATCACTTTGACTGATTTCAATGGGTTCTTTGCTCTTAAAGAAGTTGGATATTTGGAACATTTTGTAGAACAGCAACTTCTAACAAGTAATACCTTATTTTTTATGGCTAGATTTTTAGACTGACTGACTACTAGAGTTAATATAAATATACACTGAAGACATTTGTGTTTGAGATCAAAAGATGAATCTGAATATCTACTCTTCGTTTGAGCCCTGGATTTTGCCTCTGAAGATTACATTTGTTGTTAAAAAGGATAAAACACCATGAAGACCAGAGAGCTGTCTATGGCAGAAAAGAAAGCCAATTTGAAGCTGAGAAAAGAGGGAAAATCTATCAGAGCCACTGTGCATTGGGCATAGCCAATACAACAATTTGGAATGTCCTGAAAAAGGATGAAACCACTCAACAAGCAGTCATCACTAACAAGCAGACATCAAAAAGGTCAGCCAAGGGAAACAACAACAGTTGATGACAGAAACATTGTGAGAGTTGTGAAGAAAACCCCAAAAACAACAGTCAGTGACATCACCAACAACCTCCACAGGGCAGGGGTGAAGGTATCACAGTCCACCATTTGAAGAAGACTTTGAGAGCAGAAATATAGAGACCATACCACAAGATGCAAACCACTCATCAGCAGTAAAAATTGGAAGTTGAGAGTGGAATTCACAAAGAAATACAGAGCTGAGCCACAAAAGTTCACTTTCTAACATTTGTTCGGTATCTCACTATGGGAACGCCTCAGGCGTGACCGATTGCGGACGCACCAATGACACCATGTCTGGTGATATGACAGACCAATCGGTGCAGCGATCAGGGAGTCCCACCTCCCTGAATATAAGTCGCCGCTGCCTTCCGCTCTCTTCCCTGTGGAAGATACCGGAAGCTGCTCTCAGCAGTCTCATTGGAAATTATTGCTCAACAGTTTGCAGATGGAGCCTCATGGTAAAGTCCAAATTCAATATATTTCTTCCTTTGGGTCTGTTGGGAGTCTTTGTTTCGAGTGGGATAACTAATGCATTAAGGCAAGTTTTCCTTCTCCAAGTGTTTTTTTCACTAAATTTGGGGGTGATTACCACACAATAAAAAAAGGCACAGCTCCACACTAGTTTTCATGTTGTGGTGGACTTAACGTACAAAGAGGGCGCCGGCTCAATCATATAGCCAGAATAGCCAGAGAGCCCGGGGGAAAAGGCCATACTCCTCACCCATGTACTTATGGCACGTGGATCTCTGCAAAGACTTCGCACAGACTCTACATTTCTGGCTTGGATGCTAAACATGCAAAAGCCTCACTGTCTAACCCTGACAGTTACCCTGTGCTTCTTTCTCAACTAAAAACCAGGAAAGAAGACTCTGAGTGGCAGTCGCAGGAAAGAAGGACCCATGCCTCTCTTCTCAACCCAGAAAGGAACTCATGGAGTGTCCTCAGGCTCCAAACACATGGGGAGAAATGATTGACAATGTGTCACCTATCCTTCCCCCACTGTTTGAAGCAGGAGAGGAAGACAATGAAGATAATGAGGTCCTGTCAACCATCCTTGAGGATGAGGAGGAAGATGACAAGGATGCTATCCTTCCCCCCAAATCAGTCCCAGCCACCGAGTGCGCAGGACATGCAGATGGACATGGACCTGCTCAATAGAAGATTTAGGGATGGTGGTCCCTCCCCCTGTGGAAACATCGGTTGCAAACCATTTGTACCTGAGCCATAGAGCAGCTTTCTCTTCAGCCGGAGCCTCACTGTCAGGGAAAACAAAGCACATTGCATCCTCTGTTTTCCAGAAAATGTATAAATTGTCAGCTTTGGCGGTTTAAGGCAGATTGACAGATTTAAACCTGCCCACCTCTCGTGGAGCAGTTCAGAGTATGGGCTTGACAGTTGTGAGAGGTCACTGTGGCTGAGCTTATCAGGACTCCCTGAAAAGAAGAATGTAGAGTTTTTGGATGCCCCCATTGATCCAAAGGCCATGTTTGGCACAACTGTAACAGCAATGCGTCAGGACTGTGACTTGTGGAAGAAGGAGGGAGAGGCATTCAAGGCTTGGTTCCCCAGAAAGCTGTCTGCTCTGCCATATCATCCAAACCAGCCGTCTGACTTCTCGGCCCCCTCTGACACAGCAGCTGGGAAATACACCCCCACAGCCAAAGCCTGGTTACATGAGGCCGAAACTTTTGCAAAACAAAAAATAATAAAACAAACTGCAATGAATATGACTCCTTGGATGGAGCTGCAGTACACCTCCCCCCACCCCCATTCGCCACTAGAGGGGGCAGCAGCACCACTAGTGAGCTGATCAGACGGAGAATTGGCGTGCATGCGCATTCCATCCCTGGGTTTTAACCACAATAATCAGGGGATACAGGCTTCAGTTCACTGTTAAACCCCATGTTTTCAGTGGAATGATAATGTCAGCAGCCCAAGGGGAATCAGCTCGAGAGGAAGAAATATCCTCCTTGCTTATGAAAGGAGTGATGAGAATAATCCTGGTAGAGGAAAGCTGTCAGGGCTTTTATTTCAGGTATTTTGTGATTTGCAAAAGAGGGGGGTCTCCGTCTCATCCTGGATGTATGGGTCCTCAACAAACACCATAGAAAATACAGGTTCAAAATGTTCATGCTCAGAACATTGTCTCACTCTATTTGTTAAGGAGACTGGTTTACGTCAGTAGATCTCCAAGACGCATACTTTCACATAGATATTTTTTCCTGCTTACAGGAAATATCTCAAATTTGCATATCAGGGTGTGGCCTACAAGCATGTGAAGATTCCCTTCGGCCTTTTGCTAACTTGAAGGGTATTCAGCAAATGTATAGAGGGAGCTCTAACCCTGTTAAGATATCAGAGTCTTATCTTATCTAGATGATCTGCTTGTCTCCACACCATGTCAACAGCAAGCGGAAAGAGATACGAACATGTTGGTGACACATGTGGTAAGATTGGGTTTCAATATAAACCAAAAGAAGAGCTGTCTGATTCCTTTGCAGGAAATCATTTACCTGGGTCTCAGATTAAACTCTGTGGTGTTTCATGATTTTCTATCAGAGGAGTGCATCGGAACGTTTCACAGTTGCATCACCCTCTTTCAACGAGGGAGATCATTCTCTGTCCACATGGGTCTTTGGCTACTAGGCTTAATGGCCTGAACAGTAGCAGTAGTTCCCTAGGATTACTGAGAATGAGGAATTTCAGGACTGGGTGGCATCGCAGGGCCAAAAGCCAAGAACTGTCTCAGCCACAGAGTGCTTGTCTTGCCAGAATGCATGAGGGCTCTCTGTCATTGGAGAACCCCATCTTTTCTCAGAACAGGATGTTCACCATCAATTGAAGCATATCAATTGGTTGAAGCTATTAACAGTGTTTTTTCAGTGTTTGAAACATTTTGTGCACTTTCTCAAAAATCACTATGGATTATCTCATCTCGTTTAGATTGCGTATTGATCATAATATTTGCACCTCGCCTCGCTACCGTGTAAAATGTACATTCACATCAGCTACTGCACCAAGTTTCATCAATAACCTCCTAGAGACATCAATTAGATTTGGATCACCGTCTGATCCCATAGAACTCGATCAGGCGACTGAATGCTTAGAGTCAACATTCTAACTCTAACTCTACACGCTAGATAGAGTGGTTCCACTCAAAAGAAAATTAGAGAGAAAAAACTAGCACCCTGGTATAACGATCAAACACGTACCTTAAAACAGACCACTCGACAATTAGAATGTAAATGGCGTCAAACCAAATTGGTAATATTTCAAACAGCATGGAAGGTTTACTGAAATATAGAAAATCTCTTAGTGATGCTAGAAAAGTCTATCTCTCCACCTTAACAGGAGATGACAAAAACAATTCTAGATTTCTATTCAACACGGTAGCAAAATTAACCGGGAATAAAACCACTACAGAAAGAAACACTCAATCACTACACAGTAGCGAAGATTTCATGGATTTTTTCATTGGTAAAGTTGAAAATATTAGATGTGAAATTCAGGCTATTAAATTAAAACCAGGCAGTTTTAAAACTAACCCTGTAGATGATAATATAGCAATATCAGATCAATGTTTAGAATGTTTTACTCCCCTTAGAGAGACCCAACTAGCTTCATTAATCTGTTATGTTTTACTCCCCTTAGAGAGTTCATTAGCTTCATTAATCTCTTCAGCAAATTCATCAACTTGTATACTAGATCCTGCACCTACATGTTTCTAAACAGATTTGTCCTGGAGTAATTGAACCACTTTTAAATATAATCAATTCTTCCCTTAGCACTGGCTATGTACCTAAATCACTTAAATTAGCAGTTATTAAACCCTTGATTAAAAAACCTGACCTTGACCCCTCTCAACTGTCCAGCTGTAGACCGATATCAAATCTCCCCCTTTATCTCTAAGATATTAGAAAAGGTTGTAGCACAGCAGCTATGCTCGTACTTACATAGGAATAACATTCATGAAATGTATCGGTCAGGATTTAGACCTCATCATAGCACAGAGACAGCGTTAGTTAAAGTAATAAACGACCTTTTACTGACCTCTGATAAGGGTTGTGTCTCGCTGCTTGTGTTACTTGACCTTAGTGCAGCTTTGATACTATAGATCACACTATTCTCCTTGATAGATTAGAAAATGTTGTTGGCATTAAGGGAACAGTAATCTCCTGGCTCAGGTCCTATTTGACCGATTGTTATCAGTTTGTAGATGTAAATGGAGACTTCTCCACGCATACCGAAGTTAAATTTGGTGTTCCACAAGGTTCTGTTTTAGGCCCACTGCTTTTTACTTTATATATGCTACCTCTAGGTCAAATTATTCCTAAACATGGAATTAGCTTCCACTGTTGTGCTGATGATACACAGTTGTATGTTTCAGCGAAGCCAGACGACAGACAGCAGCTTAATAAAGTTGAGGAATGTGTAATGGACATTAGACGCTGGATGCTTATTAACTTCCTCTTACTTAATTCTGATGAGACAGAAATACTTGTACTAGGACCACATGTAGCTAGAAGTAATCTTTCTGATCTCACAGTAACTCTGGATGGACTTTCTGTTTCATCATGTACAGCAGTTAAAGACCTTGGAGTGATTATTGACTCCAGCCTATCATTTGATGCTCATGTAGATAATATTACTAGGATAGCCTTCTTTCATCTCAGAAATATTTCTAAGATAAGAAATATATTGTCACTACATGATGCAGAAATATTAGTTCATGCTTTCGTCACCTCTAGATTAGATTACTGTAATGCCTTACTATCTGGACGTTCCAGTAGGAACATAAACAAACTCCAGTTAGACCAGAATGCAGCTGCTAGAGTCCTAACTAGAACCAAAAGATACAACCACATCACCCCGATCTTATCCACACTGCATTGGCTCCCAGTAAAATTTCACATTGATTATAAAATACTATTATTAACCTATAAAGCACTAAACGGTCTCATGCCACAGTACCTAAGCTAACTTTTGGTCGTCTATGATCCGCCACGCCTACTTAGATCAAAAAGTGCAGTCGATTTGTTGGTACCTCAAATAGTGAAGGCTACAGCATAGGGAAGAGCTTTCTCTTATAAAGCCCCACAGTTATGGAACAGCCTTCCAATTAGTGTTCAGGACTCAGACACAGTCTCAGTGTTTAAGTCTAGGCTGAAAACACATTTGTTTACTCAAGCTTACCATGAATAGACTTTCTGTTATTCTAAGCACAGTCCTAATAATCTCTTCTCTCCCTCTCTCCTTCTGTCGAGCCACACACGATTTTATGGAGATACTAGAGATCCTGATCCTTTCTGCTCTCCGGACCTGCCTGACCCGTTTCGGATGTCCTACCTCTGGATGGAGCTCTATCTACTCCAATTCCAGATTGCTGGGACTACGGCTGCTTCTAAGGCCAAACAGACTTCATATAAAACCATAATGAACTTTTTCACACTATCTGTTGTTACCCAGATGAGGATGGGTTCCCTTCTGAGTCTGGTTCCTCTCAAGGTTTCTTCCTCTTAACATCTTAGGGAGTTTTTCCTTGCCACCATCGCCACTCAGTGGCTTGCTCAGTTGGGATAAATTCGCACCTTTAATATCTATATACCGTGTTGATATTTCTGTAAAGCTGCTTTGAGACAATGTTTATTGTAAAAAGTGCTATACAAATAAAAAAATTGAATGCACATTCTAGGAACAATGAACAGGGGAGCGGACTTGCTGTCCATATGGAATTCTTCTTCCTGGGGAATGAGATATTCACCCTCAGGTGGTTGTCCTGGTGTGGCAGAGATTTGGGCAGGCTGTCATAAATCTCTTCGCATCACACGAAAACGTGCAGTGTCCGCTGTTCTTTCCCTGGCAAGCGACAATGCACCATTGGGTGTGGATGCGCTGGCCCACAAATGACCAGACGCATTACTGTACACATTCCCTCCGCTAAGCCTAATTTGGCCGACACTGCGGAGAGTATGGGATGCGGCCATATGATGATTCCGATTGCCCGGTATTGACAAGGGTTATTATGGGTGCCGGAGTTAGTCTAGTATCGTATGGCCACATTCCCATACTCTCCGCAGTGTCGGACAAATTAGGCTTAGCGGAGGTGTACAGTGTACAGTAATGCGTCCGGCCATTTGTTGGCCAGCGCATCCACACCCAATGGCCATTCAGGAGTGTCAAACTCATTTTCACCGAGGGCCACATCAGCATAATGGTTGCGCTCAATGGGCCACATTAACAGTATGAATGTAACAAAATGCAAAGTAATTTAAAATAAATTAAAATACACCTTATTATATTGTTAAACAACTGTTATTGTATTTATTATGTATTCCACTTACAAATATTACATATGCATTTGCACAGATGTAAAAATAAATGTTCAGTTTGAAACCCACATTACTTGAATCAGTGTTCAAACTATTTAAGCAAAGAAAAATATTGTAAACAAGTTATGATATTAACTCTTAACTTCATTCAGAACTTTTTTCAACACAGTCAAGGCGGGACAGAACTATGGCACAACCAACATGTATTACAGAAGTAGCAGTTTGCAAAAAGAACAACAGTGAGGTGATGCTGCCTGTCCTTGAACATATCAAGTAGATCCGTCCTCACCCTGAGACACCATCTCACACACATCCTCATTCATACATCATGTTCTGGAAATAACAAACACAAAACAAAATGTATGCACAATCATTAAATTGTACACATTCTACTGTTCTTAGTCTTGATTTAAATTCATTCTGTTATTGAAAACATCTGTTCGCACAGATAGGTGCTCCCAAACATGGACAGAATATGAGCAGCATGAAGTCGGAGCTGTGGCATCAAACCAGGGGGCAGTAGACGGTAAAAGTCCTCGATTGCAGCATCCTGGAACTTTGCTCTCAGGCCATAAACGGTTTGAAGCTCAATTAACTCTATCTGAAGGTTATGGGGCGCACTGCAGACGTCGGCGGTGAAAAGATTGGGAAAGATGTCAAAACCAGAGTGCTGCGCTTTAAAGTCAGAGAAGCGCCTATCAAACTCATTTATTAACCGGTTCAGTTTGGTAGTCAACCGAGCACATGAAAAAGCACTGGGAACTGAGGCTGAGATGATCTGACAAACAGGAAAGTGGGTGAGATTGTCCTGCTCCACCTGACCCTGCCAGAGGTTGAGTTTACGCTGGAATGCTGTGATCATGTCGGACATCTGTGTGATGACTTGTTTACATCCCTGCAGTTTCTGATTCAGCTGAGCCAGATGCTCGGTTATGTCACATAACATAGCAAAGTCACACAGCCAGTTTGGATCTGATAGTTCAGACAAGGGTTTTCCTTTGCTCTGCATGAAAAGAGCAATTTCTTCTCTCAGCTCAAAAAAATCATTTGAGGACTTTGCTCCTACTCAGCCACCTTACTTCTGTATGGTATAGCATATCTCCATGCTCTGAGCCCCCCTCCTGCAAGAACAGCTGGAACTGGCGGTGATTCAGGCCACGCGCCCAAATAAAGTTCACTGTTTTCATGACCGTGGTCATAATATCAACCAGCTCCAGAACCTTTCCACACAGAGCTTCTTGATGGATAATGCAGTGATGCGTTATCAGGGGCGTGTGACAGTTACTTTTTTGCAATTTCTCCTTCATTAGTCCAACCAAGCCTGTTTTTCCTCCACACACCGCAGGTGCACCATCTGTAGTTAGTCCCACCAACTTTTCCCACGGCAATTTATTTTTGCTTATGGACTTCACTGCATCAAAAATGTTCCGGCTCGTTGTGGTCCCATGCATGGCAGCTACATCCAAGAGCTTCTCAGTGACAGAGAGGTCCGGCTTCACGCCTCTAATAAAAATGGATAGATGCGCTGTATCCATGTTGTCTGTGCTTTCATCCACAGCTGATGAAAAAGCTAGACAGCTGCGTGTCTCTTTGGCCAGCTGTGTTGCTAAATTTCCTGCAAATTCCTTAACTCGGTCCGTGATGGTGTTTCTTGACAAACTGATATTTTGAAAAGTCTGTATCTGGTCGGGACACACCTGCTCACACACCTTTAGCATGCACTGCTTCAAAAATACACCCTCTGAAAAAGACTTTGAAGCTTGGGTGATTTCTTCAGCCTCAATAAAACTTGCTTTCACTGCTGCATCATTTTTGGCTGTAGCTTTTGTGAGCACATTCTGCTGCGACTGCAGTTTGCCTTTTAATTCTGCTGCAATTCTTTGTGCATCAATTTTTCTCTTCTTGGACATGTTGAGGTTAATTTGTGGAGATTTCTCAATTCCAAATCGCCTTGACGTGACTTTGCTGCAGATGTAGTTTATGTGGCCCTCAGTATGATTTTTTTCTCCTTCGATTCTGAGAAATAAAGTTTTATTCGTATGTTTTGGATAGCGGAAAGGCCTACACTACCCATAATCCTCGACCACCGACGATTTGTCACGCCCCTAGGTGTCTGATACTGACGCAAAAGGGACCTTTCTGCGTCTGTTTGAAACGCTCTGGGTTCTCAATTGACTCCAATGTAAACCCGTCGGCGACAGTAAGAGACTCTTAAAGCAGATGCTACAGCCGTCCATTCACTCCAATAATAACTGAGGACCCTCTGCCAATCAGATTGATTTATTATTATTTATTGATTTGATTGATTGATGCTCACAGCGTCATATATCACCCTGATCGGGTTATTATTGGAGTGAATGGATGGCTGGAGCGTCTACTCTGAGCGTCTCTTACCGTTGCGGACGGGTTTACATTGGAGTCAAGTGAGAAACCAGAGCGTTTCATACAGACGTGGAAGGTCCCTTTTGCGTCAGTATGTGACGCCTAGGGGCGTGACAAATCGTCGGTATTTTACGAGTTGGGAATGAGAACAGCAAAAACATATGTTAAGACAATCATGCACCTATCACGTCATATTGGACTTGACTCAGGTTCTATAGGCCAGCACCCTCTCATCTGCTGATTTATGAGAGGAGCATGGCGGTTACACCCATTATCTAAACCACTGGTCCCACCTTGGGATCTGTCCGTGGTCCTGGAGGAACTCTCAAAGCCACCTTACGAACCCATCATTATCATTTCTTTAAAGACACATTTGTTACATGCTCTCACAGCAGCAAAAATCTGTACACTCCTCGTGTATGCTGTTCACCTTAACTCAAGAACCAAATATACATTTAACTTAGGCAGGAACACTCCTCTAAACTAAGACATGAACACACCTAACTGTGGCCTGAACACATCATTTAACTAGAGCATAAGCTCCAGGTTCCCCGTGACCCTGAAAAGGAGTAAGCGGTAGAAGATGGATGGATGGATGGATGAATGCTTCATTTAACTAGAGCATGAACACATCTTTTAACTAGAGCATGAACACATCTTTTAACTAGAGCATGAACACATCTTTTAACTATGACAGGGCATCAACAGTCTCAACTAGGCATAGCATAAACTCTCTTAACTATGGCATGGCATAAACTCTCTTAACTACAACAGGACACAAACACTCAACTATGACAGGGTATAAACTAAGGAACAGGAAAACAGACAGAGCATGGCAACATCATAACCTGGCACCATTAATCATTCCGTCATCTTCTCTGTTAGTCCTTACACCATTAGTCCTTTCTCCGCTTTACTTTACTTGATGTTACATTAATGCCGCGCGATGTGCGCAGCAACGCGAGGGGTTTAAGTAACCAGTCTCTTGATTGCCGACAGCTGGCAACACTTGACACAGCTTTAGCGTCCATGCTCACTTCAATCACGTGCGTGCTCTCAAGCCGCTCGTGCACGTTGTCGCCACAGCGCCATCTGCCGGCGGTACTGTAACAAAAAGCCTGTAACAAATTTATGGAAAAGCCAAAGTGTGGAGAAATAAATTCTCTGCTCAAGATCCCAAACATACAAGCTCATTGGTTAAGTACAGTGGAGGTAGTGTAATGGCTTTGGCTTGCATGCCTGCTTCTGGAACAGGCCAATTTACAGAGTAATGCATCCAGTCTAATTGAGAGGAACATCATCCATCAAGACAATGACCAAACACACTGCCAACACAACAAAGGAGTTCATCAGGGCAAAAAAATGGAAGGTTTAGGCCAAGTCTAAATTAACACATCTTAACCCAATTGAGCATGCATTTCACCTCCTGAAGAGGAGACAGAAGGGAGAAAACCCCCTAAACAAACAACAACAAAGAAACTGCGGTACAAGCCTGGAAAAGCATCACAAATTAAGAATGCAATGGTTTGATGAGGGCGGTGAGTAGCCAGTTTGATTCAGTTATTGCAAGCAAGGGATATGCAACCAAATATTGTTTATTGTCAGGCGTCATCTATTTTAATTTACTATAAGACTATCTGTTCCAATACTTTGTTCACATAAAAATCTAAATGTTAATATCAAGAAATGAAAGCTGAAATACTGATCCATCATCTGATATTTATCTTTTGATCCCAAACTCGAACGTCTTTACTATATAGCACAAACGAAAGAATTGGCCTTGCCATTCCTATACTTTCAGAGCAGACTGTATAGACAACACACAAGTCTTTTACATTTGTAAAGTTAAATAATTCATACATTTAAAATGTATACACTGTCTAGTGCCAGGTCACCAATATGATAAATCTGGCCATATACACATTGGAGTCCTGGGTTGTGGGTGGTAGTTCCAGCCCTACACAAAAGTGACCATGCCATTTTGCATTGAGATGCAGAACTATTTATTTTCTTAATATTTGGACACCATATATTCTCATTGGGAGCTCAGAGCCCATAAGGGTTTAACTCAAGAGTGGTGATGGGTACTATTATGCACTGTCTATTGCATTTTTCACCAAAGAGCCATTTTTTACATTTTGGTTAATGCATTTTTTCGAAAGAGCCATTGCAAAAACTGATATTTTACTATTATAAAAACACACGGTTTTTCAATAATAAATTTCAATAACAGTTACTTTATTTAGGTCCATAGACAACTCAAAAACAAACAAATATGCAACAAACAATAGCTAACATTGAAATATGGAATTAATTTTACAGGCCTTTCACATTGAGGTCTTTTTTTTTGTCTACAAGTCATAGGATCACAACCACTGGTTTACTGGGTCTTATTTAATATATAAAATGAGAGAGAAGAGATATTTCTGTCTTTTATCTCTATATATTACAATGAAAAAATACACAGTTTGCACTGTAAGCATTGTTTGTAGCCAGGTAACATCAAATAACATCAGGTAACACTGAACACAATCCACCATGTGAGTTTTTAAAATAAAGGGGGTTCGATTCCCACCGTGGCCCTGTGTGTGTGGAGTTTGCATGTTCTCCCCGTGCTGCGGGGGTTTCCTCCAGGTACTCCGGTTTCCTCCCCCAGTCCAAAGACATGCACGGTAGGCTGATTGGCGTGTCTAAAGTGTCCGTAGTGTATGAATGGGTGTGTGAGTGTGTATGTGATTGTGCCCTGCGATGTATTGGCACCCTGTCCAGGGTGTACCCCGCCTTGTGCCCCATGCTCCCTGGGATAGACTCCAGGTTTCCCCATGACCCTGAAAAAGGATAAGCAGTATAGAAGATGGATGGATGGTTAGCACTGATTTGAATTCAACAAACCGTCAGGAATGAACCTTTTTAATGTATGATTTTTTTTTTTTTTTTAGATTACAGTATTGCTCAATTTGAATTGCTCAATTTAAGCTAAAATGTAAACTTTTTTTTTCGAAGAAGTAACTGTGTCGTTTCATAAAAATGAATGTTTTACATTGTAAAGGGACTTCAGTTCCCAGCATGCTCCACGGCAGCGTACACGTGATGTCACTCTAAGTATAAATGGATCTCGTGCAGCGTTTCATCCCCTATTGTTAGGTTGTAAGGAACTGGAGGAGCGCGGATGATCCCCGGTGCTCTGGCAAAGAAGAAATCATTATTGTTCTAAAACAACACCTTCCGCGCTGGCTAACGATATTAACATTTGATTTTACTTGAGGACATCGGTGTTTAAGACCACCATTAAAAAAAAAAAAAAGGAAAAAAAGAAAAGAAAATGGACTCGAACTGGCCTGCTCTCGGTTTGGTCTATTTGAATACAGCTAGCTCTTTGCTAAAGCCAGCTTCTTCATCGTTTGTTGGCTGCATGTTCTCGTGAAAGTGTTACCTTTTTAGTTTAGCTGACCAAGATTATTGTCCTTCGTTCTATTTCCGTTTTTAAAGAACTCCACCGATTGTCAGCACCATTTAAGTCATCGCCTCATATACCCGTATCACAAAATAAGTGAAATACCACCTCAACAGCGCACAGTCATGCATTTTAATCGCTTTGTTATAGCCTAATATGTCTAAATGTTGCTGCTTAGAGAACCGGCGTCTCTTTTCTGACGAGACCGCTTTCTCTGGGCTGAAGTCGCCTTTGTCTCTCATCTGCTAACCTTGTGGACCACCGGTGAATTTTGCTAACAATATTCCAGAAGGAGGAAATAACGACGACCCGAGCAGCTCACTGTCTGAAAGGCTTTCTGTTTGTATCCAAGGTAAGGACTCGGATTAGGTTTGGGTTTCACCCTGTCTTGGCTTCTATAACCCAGGAAAAGAATCACGGATACGATGGCCATCAGCCTGAATGTTCTGCACGCAAATAAATATCTGCCTTGTCATAGCCCGCTGCGCTCATATCCTGCGACTGATGCCACTAGCTACAGTTTGGGGTTAAAGCAGAATTCAGCTGGAGACTCGTTTCTTTTCTCGCATCTTCACTGGCTTTCTCAGCTATTGTGTAGCCCTTGCTGCTTGCCACCATGTTGGACCGCGTTCAGTTCTCAGCTGTAGGGGTTTTAAAAACACATTTCCACAAATGCGCCCTATTGTGAAATGTGGATGAATTCTGCGAAGTTGTTCGGCGTGACGTCATCAGCGTGTCTGGTTGGCTGGAGGAAAGCGTGACGTGTTCATGCAATAAACACACGCACACTAAAGTCATAATTACCAGTCTAATTCTTCTCTTCACTTGGTCTGGGATGTGTTCAAAGAATTTGGATATATTGCAGCATCTCAGGCTAGTTTCCACGTAAACCCAGTTTGGGGTAGATGTATATTTTTCAGGGTGGACATATTTGGCATTTACTGTAACGGTGCTTTTAGTCAGTAGCAGAAATTGGGAATGAAGTCTAGGAAGAAGGTTTAAGACTTTGATGCATCACCTGTTCCTGTGACAGACTGTCATCGTATTTGCCTTGTAAATTATTACACACCTGAATATACACGTATAGAGGGGGATGCTATAAGAGTTTGAACGTTATTTGATTTTGACAATGATCAGATCATTAAAGTTGTCATGTAAACTGTATGGTACCCTAGATTAGACTTGCCACGGTATATGGTCATACTGGTTATTCTGGTTAAGAGGGATGATACCGGTGTGAAATTTTATACTGGGTCAAAGGGGGTAACATTATGAACGAAACTTATTGATATAGGAACTGTTAAGTATCGTAACAAATAGAACTGCCTTAAACAATGTATAGTCACCTGATGAAGTTTGCGACTCAGGCTAAATTAAATGAACACATTTAAAGTTATTTACAACATCGCACGCACACTGCAAGGAGACTTTGTTTAACTGACAGGAATAATTGTGTGAAGTCAGAGGGGCAACACAAATGTGTGTAAAATAAACAGAATTCTGCAAGGCTATCTATCTAGCCATGTTTAGAAGACAAAACATAGACTATTATTGAAATGATAAAAATACTTAATTCCTAAACAAGGAGCCCTACTGTACATGGGCTATATTTGTTGTTTGGTGTGTTCGTTTTATACAAAGGCTATGTTTGCTGTTTGTGAAGTTCCCTGATGTGGGGACAGGCAAACCTAGATTATGTGGGGGCCTCAGGCAAAAATAGGCCTAAATTGTTACGTAAGCGCATATATTTTGCACAGAATGTGTGTGTGTGTGTATGTATATGTGTGTGTGTGTGTATATATATATATATATATATATATATATATATATATATATATATATATATATATATATATATATATATATATAAATATAAAATATAATATAAAATATAAAATTATATATATACTCTTTTGTCAACTCACTTCATTTAAATCTTTCAATGGTGTACTGGCGCTTTAATTCAGCGGGAGCAACGCCTCAAAAAAAAAAACTCACTCGACGCAGAAACTCCTGCTTCACTGCTACAGCGTCCGGTGTAAAATTTTATCAGTGCAGAGATTACAGACTGCAGTTTTGTCATCATTTCACACAAGAAACATCATCTTTACACACAGCATGAAATCCATGTGTTTTCCCGCCCTTTTTTGATTAACAGGATATAATCGCCCTGATCATTGGATGTTTTTAAACTATTGGCCGATAGCGTGATAAATTGCCTTTATCGGCCGATACCGATTATTGGCCGATACATCAGTGGATCATGTGCGTGTGTATGTATGTGTACATGTATTCTTTTCAGTCTTATATAATTGGACAAACAGTTGTGTAAAGTTTTAGTCTGAAGTTTATATTTGTAACACTCAGTCTGTGGATTTTATTTTAAATAAATGAAAAAAATGGTACTGAAAATTTGCCCCTATCCGATTAATCGAAGAAAAAAAAAAAAATCTGCCAGCTAATCGATTATGAAAATAATCATTAGTTGCAGCCCTAATACAAATACAATAAACCTCAATGTTCAGTGTTTGAAGTCTGCTCCTCTTAAATATATTTAAAGCTACAATATAAGACATTTTCCACTGTCATGGTTCTGGGCTGGAGTCAGTTCTCGAACCGCTCTGTGTATTGTGTATATATCTGAATAATCTCATATAGGATGTGATTGGGTGAGTTCATTTACCCGTCAGATGCAAAGCGCTTTAGTTTAATGGTGTTCATTACTGATGCTCCGATCAGGATTTTTACAGCCAACGCTGATCCAGATGCCAATCTTTTTTTATTTAAACTTTAATCAGGAAGACTGTCATAAACAGTTAAATGTAAGCTCTGCTCATGGTCACTGTTAATTGAATTAAAATAATAGCAGTGAGAAATACTGTTGGTTAATTGCTAAATAAACAGCATAAAATATTTATTTTTAAATATCTAAAACAAAGAAAGAGTCCTAATTAAAAGTAGACTAACACAAACATTAACCATCTTAGGAAAAAGGCTAATAGCCTTCTAAAGAAATTGCGAACTAAGCTATGGTATTAAATGCAACCCAAAGTAATGAAACATTATTTCAATTGTCATTGTATTTATATTTTATGAATTTATTGTATCTTTTTTATATTAAGTTAGTTATTTATAAATAAGCACATTTTCTGTCTTTTCTTTTTATTTGCATGATCAAAACATGAAAACTGTAATTGACTTTTCTAGTGATATCTGGCAACCGTGAGTTTAAGTGAAGTGAATGCCCTGTCTATTAGAGTTAGTAAATGGAGAGCAGCAGTGTACTGTATGTTTACAGACTGAACAGTTGCTACTCTTGATTATGATTGGTGAGGAATTTATTTAATAAAGACATTTGCATTAAAACCCACATCGTAGCATTAGCATTATTATTAATTTACTCGCACCCAACACCGCTGTGTCTACATGAGTATGTCCTAGTCGCAGGTTCAGGTCATTTTGCGGTTCTTGGCTTCTCTGCAGTATTTACACACTTGTTTGGTTGACTGACATGATGAAAAGCAGTGTGAAAGTAACTGCTGCGCGGTGTAGCTGTATTTTGGACTTCCTGTAGTTTTTATTCCGATTGTATTATACAACTCCGAACAGGTCACTCGCACCAGTGCGCCTAAATATTTATTCAGTCGCACAAAGTACTTTTCAGTTGCAAATGCGAGTGAAATGGTCGCACTGTAGAGCCCTGATTGATAATGATCGTTTTTCACACGTGGCAATAAGAAAAGATAACTGGGGGTAGGGGCTTGGGGACCAGAGTACAAATTAGCCAGGGGGCCCAGAAACCCTAGCAGCGCCCCTGAGTTGAGCAGTGTAAGTTCTTTTGGCATGTGGTATTCATGTTGCACAATGATGAATAATTCGCTACATATTTCTTTTTAAATGCTGCCTATTTCCATTTATGTATAATTAGCCAGATTTGATGGTAATATTTGCCTACCGGCAGTCCCGCACAAACATGCACTTATTTTCGAACACTTTTGTAATGTCTTTAATTTTTATTACATGTGTCGTGTGTTATTGGGGTCCTTCGCATTAGAATAAGATGGTGAATTGTTAATGTTGAATTTGGATTTGCAAGGATTACATATGCCTGGATCAGGCAGCGTTGTATGTTATGTAATGGTTTCTTGTACTGTTGATATAACATGTTGTACTGATATAAGGTGTCCTTACAGTGACATGTTTGTTAGTTTAGTTCAATTACAGTCTCTTTGCAACAGTGTGGTTTGAGTGAGTTATTTCTTTTCTGAACTGTGGACTGTTGAATAGAATAAATTAGTGTGTCGATATACAAGTGTATATACTATATACTGTGTGCTATGTACAGTATATGCACTATATACCCACACCATCATACTGAGGGTATGGCCTGTTCAAACGGAGGTGGACCAGAAAGCCTGCAACACTACTGACTGGAAAGCAGATGTAGGCACTTTATGAATATAATTCAGCCTAGGATACAGGAAGGCCTTGGCTAATCCAGGAGTAAAGTCAAGGCAGGAATGGGCAACAGAGAGAGCTTGTAGATCTCCTAATCGCTTGAGAGAAGTCATGGTCAGCAGAAGAGCTACCTTTAGAGTCAGAAGCTTCTCAGAGGCTGACTCTAAGGGCTCAATTGGGGCACCTGACAGACTTTCAGGACCACAGAAAGGTCCCAGGAAGGTATGCGTGGTCTGCAGATGGGCCTCGGCCGCCTGACACCACACATGAACCTTGAAGTTAGAGGATGTTGCCCCACAGAGGCTCCATCAATAGGGGTGTGGCTGACCGAAATGGCGGCCATGCAGACCCTGATTGGTGGAGGAGCCAACCCCACTGAGAAACGTCCTTGTAAGAACTCCAGGACTGTAGCTATTGCACAGTTCACTGGATTTAGCTGACATTCCTCACACCACAAGACAAAAATTGCCACTTGAGCACATACAATTTCCAGGTGGATTGTGCTCTAGCGTTCAACATGAATCTATGGTCTGGTGCCCTACAGTTTTCATAGTACCGGCCGCTGGTGATGAATCACCCTTCCAGCTTGAGACAGTAGATCCTTGCTGATGGAAATCTCCCAAGGAGTGACTTCTAGCAGGGATATTATCTCTGAGGACCGTATTCGAGCTGGCCAATAAGGTGCTACTAGCAGCAGACGTAGATGGTCTTGGCAAACTCTTGCTAGAACTTGTGGGAGCAGAGCGATTGAGGGGAAAAGCATATAGATGTGACCTCGGCCACGTGTACCATGGCGTCCGGCCCTAATGGTGCGGGAGGTGTGAGGGCGAACCACAGCGGGCAGTGTGTTGTCTCCTCGGAGGTGAACACATTCGGCCTTGGCCGAACCTCCACCATATGGACTCCACCACTTCTGGATGGAGCCACCAATCCCTGGGCCTCAGCCCCTGCCTCAACAGGATGTCTGCCCCCACATTCCAGTTGCCCAGAATGTGCATTGCACTCTGTGACAAAAACTTTGCCTCTGCCCAGAGAAGAATTGGTTGCGCCTGCCTGAACAGGAGGCGCGAACATAATCCTCCCTGGTGGTTGATGTATGAGACCACTGCTGTGTTCAAGCTCTGGACTGGACCCGGTAACCCTTTCTATGGTAGACAGAACCCATAGAGACACATTTGGCAGTAGTTTCCACGCTGTCAGATGGTCTTTTAGTGACGTTAACTATTCCACATTCTATTGGAGGGAAAGCATGAGATTTTCGTTGCCCTGTGACAGCTCGCTGACCAGAGAACACTGAAAGCTTGGGACAGCCTTGGTTAGGGGAGGCCCTACAGTAGTATTGAGGGCTAACTGCCTTAACAACCTCATGTCCCCTGATGTGTCCCTCCACATCCCCACAGGACTGCTCCTCCTTTGTCTGCTTGGCCATTATGACCATTCTCAGATCAGGTCTAGTAGCAGGCTGCGACTGTGGCTGCCTAGTTTCCCTGGCTGTCTGCGGGGGCTGGTGGGCTGCCACACTCTCCTTCTGTGCCTCCCTCGCACTAGCGCTGGCCCAGGCTCCACTTGTGGATGCCCGGTTGAACTCGACACAACAGGGAAGGAACTGGCTGAATGCCGCTGTATGTTGAGCTCATTCAGCAGTTCTGCTAGGTAGGCCTGCAACACTGCCATTGTCTGCAGTGACCCACAAGCAAGACCCACTACTGCATACGCCTTGCCCACCAATGCCGCGGTGGCCTTACATGGCTTGGTTGGCAAAGTCGGCCCCCCTAAAACACCTGCCTTTGATGGAGACGTGGCTCGCAAGCGCCTCCTCCACCTTCAGCGTAACTAAAGTCATTCCCCAAGATAGCCGAATAATCCGACATCATGGGGTTATAAATATAGCTTATGCATGGTTTTCCCTCAGAAGCCTGATATTTTGTCATGCACTTCTGGGGAAAAATGGGAGTTTTCTGAAGTGTGAGGGAGATTTTTCACTAGGAACAAAAGCTCATCCAGCCTTAGTAATTACTTCAAGCAGCTTTTTATATGCTTGAGAGCTGCTCAGATTTTAGCACACCCTTCTGGCTCCTCGGAGTCAGAGAGGAATTTTTTTTTTCCTTTTCTTTCAACCCCACCCCCCCACTGGAGTAAGGCATAACATCCTTCCTGAATTCTCTCGCACTCATACTTTTCTCCTTTATTTATATATATATATATATATATATATATATATATATATATATATATATATATATATATATATATATATATATACAGTGAGGGAAAAAAGTATTTGATCCCCTGCTGATTTTGTACGTTTGCCCACTGACAAAGAAATGATCAGTCTATAATTTTAATGGTAGTTGTATTTGAACAGTGAGAGACAGAATAACAACAAAAAAATCCAGAAAAACGCATGTCAAAAATTTTATAAATTAATTTGCATTTTAATGAGGGAAAAAAGTATTTGACCCCCTCTCAATCAGAAAGATTTCTGGCTCCCAGGTGTCTTTTATACAGGTAACGAGCTGAGATTAGGAGCACACTCTTAAAGGGAGTGCTCCTAATATCAGTTTGTTACCTGTATAAAAGACACCTGTCCACAGAAGCAATCAATCAGTCATATTCCAAACTCTCCACCATGGCCAAGACCAAAGAGCTCTCCAAGGATGTCAGGGACAAGACTGTAGACCTACACAAGTCTGGAATGGGCTACAAGACCATTGCCAAGCAGCTTGGTGAGAAGGGGACAACAGTTGGTGCGATTATTCGCAAATGGAAGAAGCACAAAAGAACTGTCAATCTCCCTCGGCCTGGGGTTCCATGCAAGATCTCACCTCGTGGAGTTGCATTGATCATGAGAACAGTGAGGAATCAGCCCAGAACTACACGGGAGGATCTTGTCAATGATCTCAAGGCAGCTGGGACCATAGTCACCAAGAAAACAATTGGTAACACACTACGCCGTGAAGGACTGAAATCCTGCAGCGCGCGCAAGGTCCGCTGCTCAAGAAAACACATATACATGCCCGTCTGAAGTTTGCCAATGAACATCTGAATGATTCTGAGGACAACTGGGTGAAAGCGTTGAGGTCAGATGAGACCAAAATGGAGCTCTTTGGCATCAACTCAACTCGCCGTGTTTGGAGGAGGAGGAATGCTGCCTATGACCCCTGGAACACCATCCCCACCGTCAAACATGGAGGTGGAAACATTATGCTTTGGGGTTTTTTTTCTGCTAAGGGGACAGGACAACTTCACCGCATCAAAGGGACGATGGACGGGGCCATGTACCGTCAAATCTTGGGTGAAAACCTCCTTCCCTCAGACAGGGCATTGAAAATGGGTCGTGGATGGATATTCCAGCATGACAATGACCCAAAACACATGGCCAAGGCAACAAAGGAGTGGCTCAAGAAGAAGCACATTAAGGTCCTGGAGTGACCTAGGCAGTCTCCAGACCTTAATCCCATAGAAAATCTGTGGAGGGAGCTGAAGGTTCGAGTTGCCAAACGTCAGCCTCGAAACCTTAATGATTTGGAGAAGATCTGCAAAGAGGAGTGGGACAAAATCCCTCCTGAGATGTGTGCAAACCTGGTGGCCAACTACAAGAAACGTCTGACCTCTGTGATTGCCAACAAGGGTTTTTAAACCAAGTACTAAGTCATGTTTTGCAGAGGGGTCAAATACTTATTTCCCTCATTAAAATGCAAATCAATTTATAACATTTTTGATGTGCGTTTTTCTGGATTTTTTTGTTGTTATTCTGTCTCTCACTGTTCAAATAAATCTACCATTAAAGTTATAGACTGATCATTTCTTTGTCAGTGGGTAAACATACAAAATCAGCAGGGGATCAAATACTTTTTTCCCTCACTGTATATATATATATATATATATATATTAATAGACAACAGTAGAGATTTTTCTTTCTTTTTTTGAAAGTCATTTTGCGAGTGTTACACTCACGACCGACATGCAGTCTGGAATGGAATGAACATGTAAGGTAAGCGGTAATCTACCACGGCCAGTGCCAACTGCTTTTCATCATGGACAGATGGATTTCTATTACTGTGAGAACAAATTAAGACATAAGACTTGTTTTATTTGTGACGTGAAACATGTTCAATTTTCAAAAAGCTCAGGGCCTTAAACCCTCAAAGACCCCCTCGCAACGCCACTGGTTTTGTGTAAGACATGCTGTTAGCCATTTCTGGTTATAGTTTGGTTCTAAACTCGGCAAAAAAAGAAACATCCCTTTTTCAGGAGACTTTTAAAGATATATTTTTCAAATCCAAATAAGCTTTACAGATCTTTATTGGAAAGGGTTTAAACAATGTTTTTCATGCTCATTCAACGAACCATAAACAACTATTGCACATGCACCTGTGGAACAGTCCTTAAGACACTAACAGTTTACATGTGGGAGGCAATTAAGGTCACGGTTACGATAACTTGGGACACGAAAGAGACCTTTCTACTGACTCTAAAAACTGAAGAAACATAAGAAAGATGCCTAGGTTGCCTGCTTACCTGCATGAGTATGCCATAGGCCTGCTACAGGGAGGCATGAGTACTGCAGATGTGGTTAGAGAAATAGACTGCAATGTTTGTAATGTAAGGCCTAAGACAGTTCTACAGGGAGACTGGAGGGACAACTGATTGATCTTGCAGTGGCAAACCACATGTAACCATGCGTCCCCCTAGATGTGATCGAGAACTTGAGAATGCCTTGGTGGAAGAGTGGGGTAACATCTCACAGCAAGAACTGAACAAATCTGGTACAGTTCATTAAGATGAGATGCACTGTAGTATTTACAGCAGCTGGAGGCCACACCAGATACTGACTGTTACTTTTGATATTGATACCCCCCCCCCCCCCCCCAAATAAATAAATAATTCACAGCATCTTTCAACAATGCCATTAACATCTCATATTTAATGTTAATAGTTATGGATTTGCAGAAAACTGGTATTGTGTGTGCAGTTAAGGGCTGCCTTAACTGCCACAAACGAAAAATTTTCTTAGACTATGTACGTTTTAACCATAAACCACACACCAGAGCCAAATGTGGATATGGGATGTCGTACAATCTCCAGCTGTCTCCTAAACATTAAGAAGCGCTTCAGCTTTGGTTAAAAGTTTTGAAAAAGCAACCACTGAAGTGACCGTACATTTGCTCTTTTCACTTTCGTCTACAGAAACCCAACAGAGGAGCTCTGATGCTCCAGTGAAAACTCTGGTGGCCTCTTGTTAGGAGAATACACAAATGTAAGTTAAACTGTGTGTGAACAAAGGTAAATATTATGGAGATTAGATAGTTGTTAATAGCCAAGTGATGTCTAGTGTCCCTAAACAGCAGCTGATTCACACAAGGATAAAGTTATTTCAGGAGTTCTTTGTTTTCTGATATAACCATGTGACTGGCTAACTAACAAACTAGCAAACTAACATTAGCTGTGTTTGTTTGTAACAGTAGCTTATAGATTCAAAGAGCTATGCTCATAGTTCATAATTAGCAGCCAACAAATGTGAATAAAAGTAGATGTTTTCTGTGTATATTTCTGCTTGAGTTAAACTACAAAAATACTTTGAAATCAAAGCAGTTAATGCAGCTAATGAACAATTTCTAATAAAGAAACCCTAGTGACTGCAGACAGGAATTAGCTGCTCATGTCTTTCCCCCACACATGTCTCTTTAACATAAAAAAAACAACTATTATTACAGCTAATGGATAGTCTCAACATTAACAAGAGCAATTTTGGAGTCTCGATCTCAAACCCTCTAGTGCCACCAACTTTTTATAGTTGCACTCACTTTTATGCTAATAACTTTTGAACCGTAAGGGCTGGAAACAAGATTCTTTTTTCTATAATTCCTTGGCTCCAGATGATTTTCTGCCATTTAGAATTTTCCGAAAAACCTACTTTTTCGAACTCCTAGGCGGATCGTTCGATTTTCATAAAAATTTATTCATATCATCTTCAAAAGCTTTTTGAGACTGTTCTCGTATAGCACGTCAACGAATTCCATGAAGAGCATGCCAAAATGGATGTGAGGCTGTATCTCTGAAACAGTTTGGCGTATTAAGACAAAACTTGGTATCTGTCATCACAAGCATGGTCTGAGGGTACCTGCACAGTTTGAGTGCAGTGACACCTAGTGGTCATGAGATATGAAAAATGGATAATTTTGCTTATACCTTCCGAGATTTGACTCATTGCATTCGGTATGGCATACAAAGTCGAACGGTACCGATTTTTCCATGTTGGCCACTTTGAGTGTCAGCCATTTCAAATTTTGTAGTAAAATGTTATATTTTACGAACGCATTGGTCATTACAAAACTCTGTATGTGTAATCGGCACCATGCTCTGAAGGTACTCAAGAAGTTTCAAGACAGCGCCACTTTGTGGTCAAAAAGTATAATGAAATTTTTAAAAAGTCTAATAACTTTTGAATAATTTTGCCTATTGTAATGATTGTGGTCAGTGATACAGTGATACCAATTATGCCATAGTTGGTCAAACTTGGTGTCTGCCATGCATCCGTTTGTTCACACAAAACTTCTGAGGTCATATGCCAGTGGTTGGGAACCTATGGCTTGTGAGCCACACGTGGCTCTTTGACAAAAATCATGTGGCTCACCAGGTGTCTCACCCTTTACCAACAAATGATCATTAAAACACATCACTAGAGATCAGTTTCCTGCAGAAAATGCAAAGTCAATTACAATTCCTTTCTTGTACAGCCTACTGAGGTTAATGAGAAGTCAGTTTACAATAGTATATTTGAAGTTGTTCCAGCCATTGTGTGTATGCAGTGCTGTGCGCGAGTGTCACGACGCCAATCAATGGTAAACCACTTATGTTTCTATGGTAACCTCTCACGCTCAGATTCAAGCAGCTACCTAGCTAGTTTGTGGAGATGGCGAAAAGAAAGTATTCAAAGGAGCATAGAAAATTTAAATGTGACTGGACTTAAACATATGCTTTTATTGAAAGCTCTGGTGCTCTGCTGTGTCTGATTTGCACAGAACGTGTTGCCTCATTTAAAAAATCACATGTTAAGAGACATTTTGAAATCCACAATGCAGGTTTTGTAGCAAAGTACCCAGTGGGCAAAAGCTGAAGGAACGTAAACTGCAAGCGTGGACAGGGGCAACTGGAAGCCTGAATGCTGCCAGCCTTGCTGGCTCATTGGAGATTGTAAGACAAGGAAAACCTTTTACTGACTGAGGATATGTAAAGTCATGCATGTTGAGTATGGTAACTGAACTGTCTGTGGATTTCCCAAACAAGGAGAAAATCATTCAATGTGCCTGTCATCTCGAACAGTGCATGACCTTGCTGTCATGATTGCATGAGATAGAGAGGGAAAAGCTATCGTCATGAAAATAGGTTTGGTAGGGACCTACTACTATCAGATGCAATTTAAAATGTGCTACTGGGGTCATTATTCATGTTTTTGCGTACATAAACAAGCATATATCTTTGAAAATAAAAGGCATAGTGAAAGTTCTTGCTTGTGCTGAGTCCCTGGCTCAAACTGTTTAAATTGGCTATTTTAAACATTTAGTCCCGGCCACTCCAATTTACCATAATTTGCATAATATGCTAAACCTACTTTTCCAAACTACTCCAAGGTTGAGAGTGTGAACCTCAATAATTGTCAAAAACATTGGTTTCTGAACAGTATGACTACTACATGCCAATCAATCCAAGTGGGGTGGATTCTGAGGTGATCTGCAGAGTTTGGGGCATGGCTTTTGAAAAGGGGTAGAGTTGAAATAGCTATTTCTCAGCAACCAAAAGTCAATTTGATCTGAAATTTGGTGTGCTGAGTCAATCTGATATCTGTAACTAAATATTTAATCGCCACTGAAGTACTTCAAAAACTTTTTACACATTTTACACAACTAGCATTGAGGTATTGTTACAAAACTTGATAAGTATGTTCATCTATGGTCTCTTTTTGTTCTATGTCAAGAACTGGCCACTAGGAGACAAATTGGCTAAGACCCCAAAGAGAACGTGTCTGTTTATTATTTGTGGCTATATTTATTATTTGGGGGCCAAGCACCAAAGGTGCGTAGGCACCTTGTTTTTGTTGTTGTTGCTCTTCTTCTAGCCCATAGAACAATCTGGTAAAAAGTTGTGAAATTTGGCACACTGATTGGGGAGGGTCTAAGGAACATTCTGACCAAATTTGGGCCAAGTGCTGCCAGATTTTGTTAAAATCTGTTTTCGCTACTCCTTCTAACAAGCCTCACAGAAGTTATCAAAGAATTTCGATTACTCCAAAGGTTTGCCTGTAATGAGCTAACAAATCTGACCGTGAAGCCGCCAAACAGGAAATGATGTATCTCAGCAGTGACTTTGCTCACTGAAACAAAACTTGGTAGACATTTTCAAGGCCAAGACCTGAGGCTATGTAACAAATTTTGTACCACCATCACCTGTTGGTCAAAAGTAACAAAGTAACAATTACATGCTAAAAAATGCTTACATTTAACTGCCATTTTTGCTACTCCTCCTCCAAACAGTTTAACTTGCCCTGCCACATAGGACATAATGAACCATTTCATTATGAACTGAAAATATTTTGATACTTCTCATAATGACATAAAATCTCTTTTGGGCGATTGCTTCAGCAAAGCATCTCTCAATCCAAGTCAGTCAGATACACCCCCACCCCCCCGGTCAATCAAAACGCTCCTTTCCGCTCCCCTCCCCCCTGCTGTATGCGTGCATACTAACACATACCTGGCTGCGTCAGAGCAGAGACACCCAGGCATTTTGAGGATGCAACATTGTTTGAGGTAAGTAACATTAACCTCAACGGTTGTTGATTGTTTACATTTACTGCACACTATTACCATGACAATCGTATTTAATCTTGACAAAATGTAAGTCATTAGAAGGATTTAGGACTCTAGCATTGATATATGACCACTATTTATGGTTAAAAAAAACAGCTACAGTGACAGTATTTTTAAAATATTTTAAGGAATACACATCAAACATGCAAAATCAAACTGGTAGTTATTGATATTTTTAATTAAGTAATGAGACATACAAATTCAATTGCATCTGTTTATTTGTTTGTGATCATAGGGCTTTGCCAAACAACGTCCAAAAGTGTGTGCATTTGGAGAAATATTGATCGATTGCCACATGCTTACTTCACATTTCTTTAGACAGAATCATCACTTATTTGTTAAATTGTGTGATCTGATTAGAGCTGCAACAACTAATCGATTGAAAATCGCCAATACTATGAAAATCGTTGTCAAAGAAACTCATCGATTAGTTGGTCTGCTCGTGGCACAGGGGAGATTTACTCATTGACGCGATTTCTGTTCGAAAACACGCTTTGGAGAGTAAATACTAAAGTTGTGTCCCAAATGAAGTACTGTACAATTACACTATGCACTGTGTGCTCTACCGTCTAGTGCATGAAAGGTAATATCTCAAAACACACACTAGCGGTTTTTCTACTAAACGGATGTATATGCCGCTTCCTAGTCGACGGCGCATGACGTCATACGCAAGTAATGCGACACAGTTAGACTAATACCTAGAGTCAATGACAATGACTTTCTTCAGTTTACTGTTTGTCAACATTACCTTTTTATAAAAAGTAATGCATACATACTATTATATAATATATAGTTAATATATAGGGTTATATTATATATAAGTAATTATGCATTATTTTTTGTGCATGCATAAAGAGCATTGAATTAAACTATAGTCCTAAATTAATAATATATATTTTGGTGTGTCTGTATGTATCGGGTTCTTTTCAGTCTTCTATAATTAGACAAACATTTGTGTAAATTTTAGTCTGAAGTTTATATTTGTAACACTCCGTTTGTGGACCAAAAAATGGTACTGAAAGGTTGCGCCCCCCCCCCCCCCCATCTGATTAATAAAAAAATAATAATCAGCCTACTAATCAATTATGAAAATAATCGTTAGTTGTAGCCCAAGATCTGATAAGCATGGAGTATCGTATAATGCTCTCCCTCTGTCTCGATACTGGGATAAATTCACAGACAGATGATTTTGCTATAGATCTGTCAGTCATATTGTGTGTTCATAACTCCTACCTTCCGCAAGACGAAGATCCTGTATACAGTTCCATGTTCTGTCTTTGTACATGACTAACAGATAGAAACATTTCTACAGATGAAACATGAAGCCACTAAATGTACGATTACGACAATATATGGTTTGTATGTGTTTCATGCGATTTGTATTTTTATAAGAATAACAGATGCTAATATGAGAAATGCTAAGCAGGTGTAGTGTTTAGCTTAATCTACAAAGCTACAAATAATATATTTCTGCCTCATGATAAACTGCATATTCTACTTAACTAAAATAAGAGTATAGTGTGCTCCAAATGCACCTTTTATTTTCATTTATTTGGCTAATTGTGGTTACCTTCATTTTCAGGTCAAATCAGATCTTCGCAACGGGTTGCAAGGAGAACACCTGGCTGCCTGCCATCAATGGGCTTTTGAATGGGAAATTCAACTACAAAAGGACATTAGAATGTTTTTTCTCAAATCCAAGGAAAATTAAATGTCCAAATTCAGGGTGCAATGTTTCCCAATAGGGATGTAGGGAAAGTCAGTCAGTACCATGTCTTCCTCATCCAGTATATATTTTTTTTATTTTCTGAAAAAATAAACCAGTTCAACACAGGTAACTACTCTTGCTTCAATTATTTTATCTCAAATGTATGCTCTAATCAATTTTGTGTTCTGACCATTTGTGAATCCTGTTAAACTCTCTCATTTGCCATGCTTTTTGGGTGTGACATTATAAACCATGTGAAAAACATTGAAGTAAAGTGGTGGAGCATATTCATCTGGATATGGATAGTGGTAGTTCGACAGTTGTCCAATGAGCTTATCCTAAGACTGGCTTAGAGCAAATAGTGTCCCAGCACAGTGATGAGCTGTTGTACAGTGTTATCGCAGTTGGTATAAACAACCTCCTGTACTGCTCCTTTCTATTTTGTGTGTCCTCTTTTCCACTACCACCTTGAAACTAGCCAGAGAGCACCTCAAGATCGAGCTAGCTTTCTTGATCAGTTTGTTGAGGTTTTTTGCATCTCCAGCTGTAATGCTGCCTCCCCAGCATACTGCTGCAAAGAAGGCTGCACTGGCTACCACAGACTGGTAGAAGATTTCTAAAATCCTGCTGCGAACATTAAAGGACCTGAGCTTCCTCAGAAAGTAGAGTATGTTAATCCCTTTCTTGTATGCAGCCTCTGAGTTGACCTTCCAGCTTGTTGTAAAGATGGACACCAAGGTATCTGTAGGTGTCAACTTGTTCACTGTCCTGATCTATGATGGTAATGGTGTTGGTTGTGGTCCTCTTCCTCCTGTAGTCCACCACCACCTACTTGGTCTTGACCACATTGAGGAGCAGATGATTCCTTCCCACACCTCTCAACAAAGTTGGTGACCAGGTCACTGTACTCCTTCCTGTACATCCCTTATGCACCCGACCACCACCGAGTCATCAGAAAATTTCTGAAGATGGCGGAGATCTGACCTGTACTGAAAGTCTGTGGTGTACAGGGTGAAGAGGAAGGGGGAGAACACAGTTCCCTGTGGTGTTCCAGTGCTGCTCAGCAGGCACTCAGACAGGCAGGCTCCCAACTGCACAAACTGGGGTCTGTCCGATAGGTAGTCAGTGACCAAGGAGATCATGGACATGTCTACCTGCATTCTTCTCATCTTATTTCTCATCAGAAGATGATGGATGGTGTTAAATGTACTCAGGAAATCAAAGACAGTGATTGCCATTGTGGTGGTGTTGTAGACCAAATCGGAGTGGGCCCTTTGAAGTAGATATATGACCACATTATCCACGCGTACCTGTGGCTGGTAAGCAAACTGCAGGGGGTCCAGCAAAGAATGGACTTGTGGTCTTGGATAGAACAGCATCAGTTTCTCCAGGACCTACATGTGATGTGAGGGCTACTGATCTATAATCATTCAGGGTAAAAGTTGTATTCTTCAGAACCGGAACCAGGCAGGATGGTTCATAGCACTGGCATAGCTCTTGTACCTTCTCTAGTAGAAGGCTCATGCTGAAGTTGTGCTGGAGGATCCCACACAGCTGGTTAGTGCAGATCTTCAGTACTCTGGGATTGATTCCATCAGCCCCTGCAGCTTTCCCAGGTTTCCACTTCTCCAACTATCTCTTCATCTGGCCAGTAGTGATAGATAAGTGGTGGGGAGTTAGATTCTATTGAAGATGGATGTCAGATGTGGGGGTGGGGGGGGGGGGGGGAATAGAGGTGTGAGTCCTCTGAAGAAGGACTGTGTGATGAGATGGGGTGAATGGTTCTGAGATGAGCAGGGAAGAATTGGTATGGATGACTAGGTGGGAAAGGATGTTTGATCTTGATTTGGGGGGGAGTTAGGAAAGAGTGGTGGTGAGGGAATGAAGGAGATAATGTGAGAGTGCATCGTGCTGAACTTATTGAACAAATTCAGCTCGGTGGCACTTTCTAGGTTGCCCCCCACAGGTTTTGGTTTTGCCTTGAAGCTTTTGCCCAAACCTCCTTTGCTTTGTTCTGCTGAAGCATACTCTCCAGCTTCCTTCTGTTGGCTTCTTGTTCTCCCTCAGTCTTGCCTTCAACTCTTTCTCCACCCAACCGAGCTGTTCCTTGTCCTTCTTCCTGAAAGCCTGTTTTCTTTTTGTTCAATAGTTCCTTCAGGTCCTTGGTGATCCAGGGTTTGTTATTATTAAAACCCTCCTGACAGGAACTATAGTGTCTGTGCAGAAATTCATATAGTCCGTTATGCAGTCTGTCATGTTGTTAATGTCTTCCCCAGCCAGGTCACATAGCACTTCCCAGTCTGTAGTCTCAAAGCAGAACTTCAGAGCCTCCCCTACCACTTGTGACCATCTTCTTATGGTCTTCTTTGTCACAGACTGCCTTAAGACAACAGGTATATATGTTAGTGTCAGCAGAACCGGGTTGTGGTCAGACCTTCCCAGTGGGGGCAGAGCAGAGGAAGTGTATGCACACTTGCATACAGGAGATCCAGTGTTCTGATTTCTCTGGTACCAGTTGACAAACTGGTGAAACTTTGGTAATGTGGTGGAGAGTAACACATGATTAAAATTCCCAGAAAAGACAACAAAATTGTTCGGATGCCGAGTTTGGAGTCTTGTCATAGCAGAGTGTATGACATCACACGCTGCTTCTGTGTCGGCTCCCAGTGGGATATAAACAGTAAACATAATGGCAACCGTGAATTCCCTCGGCAGATAATACAGATGTAAACCAACAGCCAGTAATTCAACATTAGCGCAACGGTGACGCTCCTTCACAGTAACATGTCCTTGATTAAACCATCTGTTATTTACAAACACTGCGACCACTCCACAGTTCCCAGTCAGCTGTGTCTAAAATTTGGTGCAATTATAAACTAAATGGGAAGGTTCTAAAAGGAAAACATACAGGTATACCAAGGAAGATGGAAAATGTCAGGATGGAAAACTCAAAGCAATATGCCTTGAAAATAGAAAATCCACAACAAAACAAATTGGCCGAAACAGGAGTCAATGTTTGTGACAGGACTGTAAGAGGTTGGCTGAATGAAATAGGATTTATGTATAGAAAAGCCAAAAGAATATCAGCATTAACAGGTAAACAGAACAAAACAAGGTTACAGTGGGCTGAAGAGAAGCAATCATGGAGTGTGGATGGTTGGATGAAAGTGATATTCAGTGAATCACGAATCTGCATTGGCCAAGGAGATGATGCTGGAACTTTTGTCTGGTGCCTTTCTAATGAAACATATAAAGATGAATGCCTGAAGAAATCAATCAAATTTCTCCACTCATTTATGAAATGTGGTTGCACGTCGGGTAGAGGACCAGGGGACACCTTAACAGTCAATGCACAGGTGTACACGTTGAAATTTTGGATACTTTTCTCATTCCATCAATAGAAAATAGGTTTGGTGGTGATTAAGTAATTTTTCAGGATGATAATGCATCTTGCCACAGAGCAAAGAGTGTTGAGAACTTTTCAGAAAGGCATATCAACTCAATGACATGGCCAGCAAACAGTCCAGATCTCAATCTGATTGAAAATTTATGGTGGAAGTTTAAAAAATTGGTCCAATGCAAGGCTTCATCCTGCAAAGCTGATCTGTCAACCACTTCCAGAAAGTTGAACCAACTTGATGGAGAATATTGTTTTTCATTATTGAAGTCCATGCCTCAAAGAACTCGGGTCGTTATAAAAGCCTGAGGAGGGCAACAAAGTACTCATTGTTAATTAATTAATTAATTAATTTTTTAATTTTTTGATGATTCCATATTTTTTCCTCTACTGGAAAAAAACATGCCATTAATTAAAACAATTTAATCTGTTTCATGAAGCCAGAATGTTCGGCTGTTAAATAAAAATTGTTTTGTGTCATACCTGTGATATGTTTATTTTCTACAAAATAAAAAAACCCGGGTAAGCATCCTGTAAGTGTGGTTATTCCATAATTTTTGCCAGGGGTTCTTGACGTGAAATATCAAAACAGTTGGCTCAGTGAGGAGAATTGCGTTATGGGTATTCTAGTGACGTCAACTTTACAAGTACTGGCACCCTATTTACAGTCGTGAAAAACTAAGCACCCTCCATGGAAACTGTTGGCTTTTTTGACAGATTTGGAAAAGCAAACATTTGATCATCTTTGAAACAGTGCCTATTAATTAAGTTCATATTAATTAATATTAGATTTTTCAGTCATTTTTACAACAAATATCAATAGATGGGATACTCTTCTGGAAAAAGTAAGTACACCCTTGGCCTCAGAAGCTAGTATTGCCCTCTTTAGCAGGAATAATGTCTTGTGGGTGTTTTGCATAATTGGCCGCCAGGCTTGCTGGAAATTTGACCACTCTTCCATGCAATATTCTTTCAGTTACAAGATGTTTGAGGGTTTTCTTGCATGTACTGCCTGTTGCAAGTCCCTCCAACATTTCCACGGGATTTTACTAGGACATTCCATAACCCTCTATTTTTTTCTTTTTGAGACATTCTTTGGTGGATTTGCTAGTGCGCTTAGGATCACTATCTTGTTGAAAGGTCCACTTTCGGTTCAACTTCAACTTTCGGAAAAATGACCTCACATTATCTTCAAGCACTCTTTGATATGATGCAGAATTCATAGGTGAATCAATGAATGCAATTTGTCCAGTCCCTGAGGCAGTGAAGCAACCCCAAACCATAACATTTCCACCACCGTGCTTCACAGATTAGTATGAGGCGCTTTTCCTGAAAAGCTGTTTTTGGTCTGCGTATCAAATCAAGCAGTTCCTAAACTTACAGCCAGTCACCATAGAGAGGCGCAGGGATGACGTCATTTTGTATGCCAAAACCATAAACGAGTTAGCATTTTAGCCCTTCCAGTTCCATCCCAAAGTCAGTGGGTTTTTGAATGGGATTTTGGTTAAAAACCTGAAATAAGGTCTGTGGTGAACAGAAGCTCAAAATATTTTTGTTTTATTCTATGACACAAAATACACCAGTAAAACCCCACTCATAATTTTTTCTTAAGCTTTTACGTGTATTGAAAAAGGCAGTTGCTAACTGTCATGTAATGAGGGTTTAGGACGGATGCAAGTGCAGATAAGAGCTTTATTGAAGAGAGGCAGACAAATCCAAAATGTGAGACAATAGCATGGTCCAAAACAAGCAAAAGGGCATAAACTAGCTTAAACAAGAATCAAACAACGAGGTAGAGAACAAGATTGGAACTATGAACAAACACTTGGTACACCAAAAACTCAAGAATGAAACACGAGGGGTTTGAATGACAAACGTAATCAAGGGTGAATACAAAATAGCTGAGACTAACGATGACACATAAGGGAACAACCAATGACGATGCAGGGGCAGAGACAGGACAGAAATCATAACAAATGCACATGTAGAAAGTAAACAAAGTCAATGTCACTAAAAAACCCAGAAGCGTGTGCTCTCGTGCTGCAAGCTTCGCTTAGGGTTTCAGAGCGTGCTGCGTGCTCCAGCGCTTGTGCAAGGGTAAATCATGACACTAAAAAGTTGCTAAATGAGACATTGTCGGGGACAATAAACGTCATCATGCTGAACAGGAAAGACTTTGCAGATAAACTGATTCATCCACAGATTAAATCCGTATTATGGAAAATGTTTTTAAATCAAGTTTGGAGAAGTTGTTGGAAGCTCGGTGATGGTGACGTTGAAGTGGAGCGACCGTGATGTTCGTTTATAGCGTACGATTAGCTGTTTATTTCTGGAGATTGTATTTAAGCTTCAAACTTCATAACAGTTGTGTTCATTTGTGAAAATTATCTTGATAGACAAAACGTGTTATTATTGTAAACTTTTGTTGATCACAGAGATTATCTTTTGCAATAATCCAAAAGTCTATGTGAAAATCCTATTGGGTTTTTGTCGAGGGAACCGGTACAAAACGATGTCAGCCACTCTATTGGGTGATTTTTCTGCGTCTCTCCTCCTGTAAACACCGTTATTGACTTTTCTGCATTCACCTGAACTGTTTTCATTTGGTTGAATATTGTTATATTTGATGCATATTTTCATTTGGGTGATGGTATTTTTATTTTTACATATCCTATATTTTGGGTACAATTTTATTTTGCTTCTACGAGATGATGCACTTTAAGGATCAGTCTAATTTGATGAAAAGATTTGTACATTAGCAGGAATGTAGCACAACATGTAGATGAAAGCAGCGGTCTGTTTATTTAAATGTGAAAGTGCAATAGAAATATGTTGTCCCTAAAATCAATGAATAATCGTGATAAATAATCGGGATTATCATTTTGGCCATAATCGTGCAGCCCAAATAGAAGATTGAATTTTAAATTGAAGATCCATAGGAAGAACACTTTGATCAGAGATACCAAAATTGTACACCTGGAGATTGTTGATAGAAGCTGAGTTACTGATGACTAAATCAAGCATATGCCCTCTTGGTGTGTGTAGGGACAGTAACATGCTGCTTTAGGCCAAGGCATTCGAGTAACTGTACAAGCTGCTCTTTAGAATGACTAGATGGGTTGTACCTTATGTACCTTGAGTTTGAAGAAACTTGAATTTTGTTTTTGTGAACGTTAAATATGGTGTAACGTTAACTGAATAGGGGGTTTGCGTTTAAGTGCAAGACATTCAAATGAGGACAATTTAGGCAGAGCAGACGGATCTTACTCAGCTCTCTGAATGTTGGATAGACCACCACTACAGTCAGTGCAGTGAACCTTCTCAGTGTTCTTATAGCCTGGTGGACAGGATTAATATAATACAGAGTAAACCCCTTGCTGATGCCAAGTTTCAGTTAGGCACATAAACGAAACTCATTTGCTAAATGTGATCTTGGATAAGACATGATTTATTTGTGAGGGACTGTGTGTTAAAGAGTTCCATAATCAGCATAGGGGGGACTGTAATGTGTGCTTCGTCATACAGGTCAAAATAGATGGAAATCCACTCCCTGTTTTCTTTCCTGCTCATTGCGTGGAAGTCTTGCAGTGTTTCTAAGAATGACATGAATGTTTTTTCTTCTGGCATTTAGTACATACTATAGCGTGATTCTCTATGAATGTAGCGGAGCCTATTTCTTTAAATCCTTAGTTTCTTACAGTTCAATAGTTTCTCCTTGAAGAAATCATTCTTTACTTATGGTAGCTGTATGCACTACATCTGAGAGTCTATTTCTGCCTCGTCATTTTAGGTGTGTGAGCTATGCCTTTTATGGAGTTTTGTGGGCATCACTAATTGCAAATCATCTCTGCTGTGAACATGCCCGGTAATTTACGAGTCATTTATCAACTCGTGATTTTCTTCGTGATTGCGAAGAAAATCGAGTTTCCAAATTGTTTTTGTTTGTTTGAGTGTTCTGGTAGATTTTTTTGCTCTCATCATCATACGTGCTATATTCTTTACATCCTCCTGCCCATAGCTAGTTTAAGGTCTTGCTGTGCAGCTGTATGCTGGATTTATTTACATTTAGTCTTTTTTACCTATTTTTTATTTTTGTGTGTGTGTGTGTGTGTCTGCCACTAGATGGTGGAGGTATTATGTTTTGGGGTTATCCATCTGTCTGCCCATCAATGTTGGGTAAGTTACTCAAAAAAAAGAATCAGCTACCGATTACTAATTACTACTATAAAATTGTAATCTGATTACATTACTGATTACTGCATGTAAAAAGTATTACTTTACTTTCAAAACCTAGCAAATCTGCAAAAATACACCATAAAGTGAAACTCATTGTTCTTTCAGTAATTGTAGCATGTGTCAATGTATGACATGATCGGAAAAAGTAGAATAGACTTCATGTTGAGACTGCTGAATCTCCGGATTACACAGCTGCACTTTTGTTTTATCATGTAGCACACAGTTATAGAAGGGATGTATTTATAATTACACTATACGTTGTTACCCAGATTAGGATGAGTTCCCTTCGGAGTCCGGTTCCTCTCAAGGTTTCTTCCTCTTAACATCTCAGGGAGTTTTTCCTTGCCGCCTTTGCCTCTGCTCATTAGGGACAAATTTATCAATTTAAAATTTAGATGGGAAATTTATATATTTCTGTAAAGCTGCTTTGTGACAATGTCAATTGTAAAAAGCGCTATACAAACAAAATTGAATTGAATTACTTTGTAACGTGTTACAACCAACTCTGCTGCCCGTTCATCTTTGTGTCTATCTGTCTGAGATTAGCATGATATCTCAAGATTGAACTAGTTGAATATTTGTAGGATTTATATGGAATTATCATTGTGAACTAGGTGACAGCAAGGGCAGAAGTCTGAAATAGTATTTATTCATTAGATTCGGTCCTTTTTGAAGCATGTGTTAAGGGTATTTCAGGCATAAAAATTAGTAACGCAAAGGACTGTATTTGGTGGTGGTGCAGGGATCCCCAACAATGCTATTGGTATTGAATTCAACTTGGTTTACATAAGACATGTTCAAATTTTTTTGAGGGGGTTTGCAGATGATTATTATTATTTTTTTTTTTTTAAAAAACACTAAGTAGCCAAAAATGCTGCCTCATAAGAATATGGAAAATACTTAATGAAGTGAAATAAATATCTCCAGTTCCAAACTGCTAACTGTAAATGTTTTCTTTTGAGACTTGAGAATGGGTTGTATATTTTAATACTTTTGTTAACTATGTGACAAGTTTACCTGTTTGTTTTGTCTTGTTCCATGTTGTACATTAAAATGATCATTGACAGCAGACACATTATCAATACAGGCAGGCTGTCCTTTTTATTTTAGATATAGTGGCTGTCAATACCAAGGGTGCTGCAGTGTTTGTTACAACAGCGAGTATTAGCATGATATTATGCTGCATGACTGAATGTACATGCGAATTTTGGCCCATGTTGCATGATATACAGTGCAATTATGCCATACTTCCTGTTTGCATTGTGTGTCATGTTAATTGATCTCCTCACTATGACAATGCTGTACCAGATTTCAACATTTCCTTCCCAATTCAATATCATGGACATATTGACATCATTCTGTCTATATGCAGTGTACTGTATATATGAAGCGCAGGGCACTTTTGTGTACTGATAGGGAGCAGTTTGAGGCAGTTCAAACAGGCTTTGTTTCAGGGTCTTGGCAAATGTGCAGACAAATCCTTAACAGAAAAACATGTTTGTGTCTCTGTAAGCAGGTAAACATTCTGTACTAATCTAAATGGCATGACATGACCTTTTTAGGCATGCATCCTTGCACAGGCATAGAACACAACTTACTGCAAGAAATAAGACAATTTCTCTTACAGCACTATGAATGTTCTGCATCCCTCTTTGAAAAGTATTTAAAAGGTTTGTTTATTACACTCAGTAAACAGAGGGGGTGGCCGTGGCTCAGGTGGTAGAGCTGGTTGCCCACTAATCATAGGGTTGGTGATTCGATCCCCGCTCCACATGCCGAAGTGTCCTTAGGGAGGACGCGAAACCCAAGTTGCTCCCGATGTCAGGCTAGCACCGTGTGTGTGTGTGTGTGGGTGTGTGGGTGTGGGTGAAACAGTGTAAAGCACTTTGTAGTGCTTACATTTATATTTATATACGTTGTGTGTGAATCCATACAATCAATCATGAGTTCCAGCTCTCCGAGTAAATTATGCTCCATCTCTTTAGAAGTGATTGATGTGTGGCTGCCATATTGTGTACAATTGTCAACAAGCTTTTGATGATTATTGAGATTTAGGTTCTGTTGAGTGAAACCAATTTTGTGAATTCATAGCAAAAAAAAAACATTTGGACTAGTTGCTTAAAGTAGGTTTTGCCTATTAATGAAATTAGCTCAAAATCTACATGTCAGCCTTAGAGGCTTTTTTTGTTTGGGAGAATGCATAGAGTCATTTTGAGGGGTGGATTTTGCTTGCATGGCTTATGGTTCATGAGATATGGACTCCAATGTAAAACCCTATACCAGGAGGGAGTACTAATGATATGTTACTAATGACAAATTATATATCTAACAATATAAAAGACAGAATGCACCAATTTAAACAAGAATCAGGATTTACACATTGCACACATTTTGGGGGTAATGCAAGAAAATAATCCTCCTTCAGATGATTATTAATCTTATTTTGGTATCATAGTTTAAACAAAGTACTATTGTCATGTACATTTAGTAGGAGCACGGATGTGTTTAATTAATTTCTACTGTCATGCGGAGTTAATTTGACTGCTGCTGCTTTTATTTGTCTGTTGTGGGTTAATTAGTTGAATGTACATCATGTCCTCAGAACATCAAGTTTCCATGGAGACGGTATCAGCTCTTGGCCTAAAGCGCAGATTTGAGGAAGTGGACAGTGGCTCACCATGCTCAACACTCAAAGAATCAGATGATGACGTCTCGAGCAGTGACAGCGTGGATAGCTGTGACAGTCTCAATGCCCCCTGCAGCTCCCTCACACGTAAGAGTGGAATGAGATTATAGGTCAAGTCATCTGAATTATTGGCACCTCTTATGTATATATGGGAAAATAAATGCAATTAGTGATATCTTGAGCTTAAAAATACAGGAGCTGTCATTCTTATTCAGTAACTGCATTATCCCTCCTGGTGGATCTGGAGCCTAGCCTGGAAACACTGGGTGCAAAGATATGTTTATGCAGTCCTTTTTTTTCTTTTTTTTTTTCAAAACATGCCAATGATGTCAACGGTCAAAATGTTTAATTTTAGCTTCAGCTGACCTTAACACATGATTACAACTGTATTTCCACTGAGACTCTTTTTCTGGCTTTTTCTTTCTGGAGCAACCCTTTCAGCTGGGTTAGTATTTTAACTGCATATGTATTTTTTTATTATTATTATTGTTATTTATGCACTTTATACCCTAAGGAACCAGTACAAGGCAACAATAGACCTCCTGGAGAATGAGGGAAATTTTAAACAAATAGATTTTTATTTTGGGAATGATGATTTCTTTGCCTGTATAATGAGATATTATTGATTATATTTTTGCAGTGATTTTTGTTTGAGGAAATATCTTTAGTTTTTGTTTATATTGTCTAGTTTTTGTGTTGGTTCAGTGTGAAATTTGAATCATGCATAATGTTTTATACTTTATAAAGAAAACTATCTTTTTCACCTCATTTTTATGAAGTGCCGTTCTGACTAAAAACAATACAAGATTTGTCGTCTTATCTAAGTGCGTTTACATGGACAACATTACTCCACTCTTAATCCGATTAAGACCATACTCTAATTAAGAAACTAGCATGTAAACAGCAATTTTTACTTACCTTAATCTAATTAAGGTCATAATCGAAGTAAGCAATAATCTAATTAAGACATGTGGAGTACTCCTGTTTTAGTCGCATTATGGACGTGTAGTAGTGACATGTAAACACCTTAATCACATTAAGAGCGTCGTGTGGGAGTTTTCACCGCATTTTGCGACAGGACACGATCACACACGGCAGTTTTACGGCGAACAAGAGAGTTCGGCTGCGTCCCAAGTCGCATACTTTCCTACTATAGGCCTGTAGTGGGGAAAAATACACGTATCTCGGCTACTATATAGACAGTAACTATGCGATTTGGGACACACCCACCGCTTCAAGCAGTTGTCTATTAGCACGTATACCATGACAAATAATTAACTGCACTTAAAACGTTCGTAAAAAAAATTAATAAAAACACCCAAAACTGTATACGGTACCATAACGAAGACCAACTGTATGTTGATACGTGAAATTCTGGAGGGACGGCAGACGGCGTGGCCCGGTGACGTAATGACGCGGGCTGTTAATCTAATTATGTTCTATAACATGTAAAACGGGAACATGACAGGAGTATTCTAAAAGCGACTCATGTAAACCTTAATCACATTATTAACTTACTCAGATTAAGGTCAATAATTAGATTATTGTTGTCCATATAAACGTAGTCACAGTTTTTACATTTTTATAGCTATGCAAAAAAGCACAACAATCTTTTAGAAAAACCTAGCATTAAAATGGTAGGTATGCTAGGATAGCATAAGTATACTATCAACTAAAGGCAAGTAAATTATGTATATATGTATATAGCAATTGCTCGTATGCAATGACCAATGTAATTTGTGATTCTTTTTGTCTTTTAATGCTTTTTATATTTTATTAATAACCAGGTCTAATAACCATATATCACAAATGGTAAATATAGTCTCCTAATTCAGGAAACAGTCACTCTTAATCAATTCTCTCTAATTTCTCCTCTTAGCCACCTCCATTCTTAGGAGGGAAAAAACCTCTCTGGGCCATAAGCGGGTGCGTTTTGACGCAGTGACAGTTTACTATTTCTCCAGAAGGCAAGGCTTCACCAGTGTCCCTAGCCAAGGTGGCAGCTCACTGGGAATGGCAAGACATCACTGTGCTATACGTCAGTACACACTGGGGGAGTTTGCCCGAGAGCAGGAAAGCAGCCACCGCCACATTCTACGCCAGCACCTGCGTCAAGAGAAGCTGAATGCTCGCAAGATGAAGGTTCAGACTTACTACTCTTTAAAACAAATGTGCTGTGATTCATTTTATGTTTTTCCTATGCAGCACTTTAGTGCATTGATTTCTGTTTTTCAGGAAAGTAACAATAAAAATGTTACAAAATTTTGTTGTAAGGCAAGGGTTGATAAATGGAGTGATCTTTTTTAAACAAAAAAGTAAGTTTTGGGGTATTGAGTTTCACTATTTAATCAAACGTGTGTATGGTTCTGCTGCTTCCTGCAGCCAGTTGATTCTAATGTGAATTAGGCAGCAAGGAGATTGTGTTGTAATACATGAGGGTAATGTGGTCATTGTCCCTGGCCACTACTGCTGCGCCCTGTAGCAGCACCAAAAGTGTTGAAACACTGCATCTTTGTCACATTTGGAAGAAGAAGGGGTTGAAAAGGCAAACATGAAAGAGATCTTTGGAAAGTTATAAAAATAAATAGTTAGAATAAAATAGATAAGTGTTTTGAAGTTTAACATTTAATAATTCCTAGTTGACGCGGAACGGCACAGTGCATTGTGCCCAAGCTGACCTGCTGACACTGGATGATGTGTCTGATGAGGATCTGGACGTGGAGGGTGTCGAGGTGGATGATTGTTTCTTCCTACAGCCACTGCCTACCAAGCGGCGACGGGCATTGTTGCGTGCCTCGGGTATCGCCCGCATTGATGCCCGAGAGAAGATGGAGCTGCGTGCCATCCGGCTGTCACGTGAGGAATGTGGCTGTAACTGTCGCTTCTACTGTGACCCCCACCAGTGTGGCTGCAGCAGAGCCGGCATCAAGTGCCAGGTCAGAGATAATGTGTGTGTGTCTGTGTGAGAGCTTGTGTGTAAGAAAGGAATGTACTCTTGCCAAAAATAATTTGATGTACTAGCTCTGCATTAATGAATAAGCAAGACACAGTGGTTACAAATTAGTCAAATAGTTTTATAACAGTCCTTTAACATAATGTTCCTGTCCTGAAATGCTCCTTCCAGGTTATTCCTACATTCTTCTTAAAAATAGCTGCCATATGAGTCTTAATATGGCAACAACAACAACAACAACAAAAAAAAAACAGATTAAATGATGAACTGAAATGTTCTTTAGTGAACCAAAAACAGCTCTTTGGCAAAATTGCATTGCTCACAGTCTGTCTATGGCACCTTTTCACTTATGACATGACATTGTATAAATCAAATCAAATAGACTGTATATTTTGAGCAGACCTGCCAACCTTTATGTATTTTGTGTAGGACTCCCACATTTTAACATTGGAAACCATTCGTATGGGTTATTACCTAAATAAAAAAACAATATTCTTCTGTTTTCGGCAAAAAAAAATTGTGCAAGCTACTGTTATGAGCAGAGTTAGCTAATTTAAGCGTACTAGCTTGCCAGTCTCATGGATATATCAGAGAACAAACAACTCATGAAATTATTGAATCCTTTGTATGCAACAGTTGCTGTTTAGGAACATTGGACACCACTGGGCTATCAAACAACTAGCTAATCTCAGTAACATTTAACTTTGATCACATGCAGTATAACACCTTTATGTGCTGATATCCTCTTGACAAGATGGTTTCACTGGAGCATCAGAGCCCAAAAACTTCATTGGATATGGTACTCCTCCACAAGGCTTCTCTCCACAAAGTGAACAGAGCAAACATATGGTTGTTTCGGTGGTTTCTTTAGATTCCAGCTGAAAGTGTCTTCATTTGTAGGAGGCAGATGGAGATCCTATGGCATCTGAAATCCACATTCAGCTCCAGTAAACAGTTTATGGTCAAAACACACCTGCTCTCAGAAAACGTTTCATTTGTGCCATTTTGACAACCCAAAACTGCACAAACAATACCAGTTTTTCTGCAAATCCATAACTAAATGGCCATGTCAGATGCTGTGATGAATACAAACTAGTCAGCTGAAATAACCGGAAGTGTCTAACCAGAAGTCTTACACAAAAACCGTCAAAAATAGTCCACCGGAACCCTGAAAATAGGGTGGATAAAAAGGAATATATAAAAATGTACTGTTGGGTTTAGTTGTTTTTTTTTTTGTTTTTTTTAAATATAAAGTTTACTATGTTTTTTCCTGATACCACACATTATTTGTCTTTGGGGTTGGCAGGTCTATCTATGACGTTCCTTCACTTTTCTCTTCTCCATGTCTCTATCCCAGGTGAAGTGGATGCTAGTCCTGAGTTTAATCTTATATTTTATATTACATAAGATAGATTCAATGTTGCCAGCATTGGCTGATCTTCCTATGTTAATCCCTTTTCAGGACTTTAATATGAACATGTTTTTGTAGCAGTTAGAGTTATATTATTTAATAAAATAAGGCAGATCAATGCTCTCTCATTTTTCCTCTCTCTTTTCCATCTCTCTATATCCCAGGTGGACCGCATGTCCTTCCCATGTGGCTGTTCTCGAGATGGCTGCCATAATGTAGCAGGACGGATTGAGTTCAACCCCGTCCGTGTTCGCACTCACTTCCTACACACAATTATGAAGCTAGATCGGGAGAAGAGACACGTGCTAGGCTCCAAATCTGGAGAAGATTGTGGGACGGAAACTGAGCTGAACCCCGGTCCTTCAAGTGCCCGCTCTTCCCTGGACTCCGGAGTAGAGATGAAGATGGGGCCCTTGAATGAGCAGGAGCTACTAGAGGAGCACTGCCACAGCCTGGAGCATGAGAACGAGACAGCTGTGCTCCACCTGCAGAGTGCCGAGGAGCAGGAAAGGAGAAGGGAGCAGGAGGAGGAGGCACACAGAGGGGAGGTGCAGAGTCCCCGTCCGGAACTGTGTCTTTTGCATGAGGAGCTGAGCAGCCAGAAGGAGGTTGAGAGTATGGTTGAGGTAGACCAAATGTTCTTTCATGACACTTTTCCAGGAGGAGCAACCCTGCTATGCATCAAGGAGAACCAGGAGGATGCTCACAGTCTGAATGAGACAGCTTCTGTCCTCTATTATCAGATAGACCATGTGGAGACAGCCACATTTAAGACACATGACAAGCAAGAAGAGGAGCCCAGAAAAGGTGAAGAGCCCCAAGGTGAACAAGTAGAAGGAGAGGCAAGGAGCAAATGTCACAAATCCCAAACCTGCAGGCAGGATCAGGCTGAGAGCTCTACTTCTGAGAAACCTCCTCCTTCATTTCCAGAGAGCATTAAAAAGGCTGAAGAGGACCACTCCAGCTCTGAACATGGCCCAAGTGGCACAGATTTTCAAGAGACTTGCCCACTGTTGGAAGAAGAGGCAATAAAGCTTCCTCCAGAAGTTTAGAGTCTGGCAATGCTGCAGATATTTTGCACAAGATTTGTAGTGAAGTTCAAGACAGCCAACTCATAGACTAAGAGATCTTAACAGTTACTGACATTGGTTTGTATTTAGAAATAAGCATGCACTATATTTGATGTAGGATTTTAAAAAAAATTTATTGAAAAAAAAAAATAGAATAACAAATTATTCATATATAATATAACATTAAAAATAAAAACATAAAGCAGAGAGGGAAGACTTGATGGAACTTAAGGGATTGCATATTTTTTTCTGCTGCAGTATCAATTCAGTGTTTGGTACTGGTGGAAATTGTGGCCTTTATGCCTTGGAGCAAACAGGATGGCCCAGGTAAGTCCTTGCAGCTTTGCTGATGCCTTGAATTTTCGGTGGATTAACCCACTGATCCATTCAGACTATTAACCATAAATCAGTAGCTTGAAATGCTCCATGGGTGTTGATGGGATTTCAGTAGTGAAGCTGAACAAGGGCCCCTGATAGCCACCATCTTTATAAATAGACATTACTCTGGAAATACTTGGTTTTTAAGTACTGTAAAAGTGTTTGCTAAGAGCAAGTGACAGGGAAAAGAGAAAATCATGCACATTAAAGACTTAAAGTTAAGCAGCATGGTAAATTATTGTGCAATTTTTTTGCACAGGTATTACATTATATGGTTAAACGTTTTGGTACACCTGACCATCACACCGATATGTGGGCCTTCCCTAAACTGTTTCCACAAAGTTGGAAGCACACAGTTGTTTAGGATGTCCTTGTATGTTGTAGTATTACAATTTCCCTACACTGGAGCTAAGGGGCCTAGCCCCAACATGTTCCAGCATGACCATGCCCTATGACAAATCCAGGTCCATGAAGACATGGTTTGGCAAGGTTGGAGTGGAAGAACTCGAGTGACCTGCACAGGGCTCTGACATCAACCCCACTGAACACATTTGGTATGAATTGCAATGACGACTGCACCCCAGGCCTCCTTGCCTGGCATCAGTGCCTGACCTCATGCAATGCTCTTGTGGCTGAATGGACAAATCTCAACAGCCACACTACAAAGTCAAGTGGAAAGCCTTACCAGAAGAGTGGAGGTTACTAGAATAGCAAAGGGGAGACTAAATCTGGAATGGGATGTTCAAAAAGCACATATGGGTGTGATAAGCACATACTGGTGTCCACAAACCTTTGGCCATATAGTGTATTTGCTTGATAGAAGCTCTTGATGGAACCAATCACAGATCTTAGAGCAAATGTATGAACTGGTGCCAAATTAGCTGTTCAAGAATCTTTATTTTGTGAAACTGTTTATTGGATGCAAAGAATAATGTGAAATTCTTGGAAGTTAAAAGTGAAGGTTCTGAAACTCAGATTACATTTTACCACTATTAAAACTTGTGTATAGAAAACAAATTAAGTATGAAAGATCTGTAATACCACTGTTTTAACATATAACTAAAACATATGTAATGTATTTGTAGTGTATCTTATAGCTAACATGTTTCACAGACTTCATTTATCTTATTATAAAATTAAGTTGGGATACATAGTCCTTCCAGATGAGAGCACTGCCTCTTTCAAGTAGTTACTCTTTCTTTCAATAATTGCTATATCCTGGTAATACAGTGCTATACACTGGGCATGAAGTGGGAACACTCTGGGTGGTGCATCGCAGAACACCATATGTGCAAACATGTTCACACACTCATTCACACCTTGGGACAATTTAGAGTAGCCAATCCAACTGCATGCGTGTTTTTGGGAGAACATGTGACTGTACAGGCAGTAACCCAAGCTCAGGATCGAACCAAGATCCTGGAGCTCAGAGATGGTAATGGGGTGGCTAACAAAGACTTTGTAATTATATTGTGAAAGTCTTTAGGGTGTCTAAAGTCTAAATGCTTCAGATTTGAATCATAGTAAATACTCATAGCGAAGGGCTGTGAATTCACAGTTTGGCTGCTATAAATATATATTTCACAAAACTTTTTTGAACCCAACAAACTTTTTCATAGAAGTTGATGCCTTTGACATCACTTCACATTATCTCTAAGCTCTGTGATGATTGTGTCAAGCATAGTGATTTAGCGTAGAATAACACAAATTTTTAGTCTTTCCAGAGTCATGAGGGCAATGGCAACTGTGATTTCAATCATTGGTAATCATAAACCTTTTTTGGTTAATGAGATTCCATACATTTTATTTGCACACCAAGTCTGTGTGGATTAATGAAGGGTTTTTTTTTTGTTTTTTTTTGTATATGCCACTTGTGTTTACTCCTCTGATCCTAAAAAAACAGAAATGTAGGATGACTAGTCTATGGATGACTAGTGTGTATGGAAACTTGGAAAAACTATGACTTAGACACCATTGGCTGGGAAACAGGCTAAATATGGTGTAGCACTGGATCAAAACGTTTCATCGGTTTAAGATTATAACATGGCTTGAAATTTGTTACTGATGGCCAAGTGCCAATAATATACTGTAAATCTGCAGGTCTCCTCAGTGTTGTGCAGTGCTCTAAGCAGATAAGAGATTTACATTTGAGAAAATAAACTTTCTTACTCTTATCACAAGAATATTAATTCCTTATGCCTTGCCTTGTTGGAATTTGTTGACAACGACAGCGAAAACTCTACAATTTCAGTTAAATTTTATTTGTATTATGCTTTTAAAAGAGACATTCAAAAAAAGATTTTATACGGTATCAAGGTTTTTTTTTGTTGCCCCAATTCACGCTGGTAATATAAAATAAGAAGTATTTCAGATTAGATTATGATGTTAAATTATTTATGTGTAAAAATGTGTCTCTGTGTACCCTATACAGAGAAGAAGAATGGGTGTTACACCAGACAGAAAATGAGTGTGTGTATGTGATAATTTTTGCATATGCATACAGTGGTGCTTGAAAGTTTGTGAACCCTTTAGAATTTTCTGTATTTTTGCATAAATATGCCCTAAAACATCATCAGATTTAAAAGCAGTCCTAAAAGCAGATAAAGAGAACCCAGTTAAACAAATGAGACAAAAATATTATACTTGGTCATTTATTTATTGAGGAAAATGATCCAATATCTGTGAGTGGCAAAAGTATATGAAGTTTTGCTGTCAGTATCTGGTGACCCCCCTTGTGCATCAGTAACTGCAACTAAACATTTCTGATAACTGTTTATCAGTCCTGCACATCGGCTTGGAGGAGTTTTAGCCGTTCCTCAGTACAGAACAGCCTCAACTCTGGGATGTTGGTGGGTTTCCTCACATGAACTGCTTGCTTCAGGTTCTTCCACAACATTTCTATTGGATTAAGGACAGGACTTTGACTTGGACATTCCAGAGTATTACATTTATTCTTCTTTAACCGTTCTTTGCTAGAATGACTCATGTGATTAGGGTCGTTGTCTTGCTGACCCACTTTCTCTTGAGATTCAGTTCATGGACAGATGTCCTGACATTTTGCTTTAGAATTCACTGGTATACTTCAGAACTCATTGTTCCATCAATGACTGTAAGTCGTCCAGGCCCAGATGCAGCAAAACAGGTCCAAACCACGACACTTCCACCACCATGTTTCACAAGTGGGATACAGTTCTTCTGCTAAAATGCAGTGTTTTCCTTTCTCCAAACATAACACTTCGCATTCAATCCAAAAAGCTTTATTTTGGTCTCATCCATTCACAAAACATTTTTCCATTAGACTTCTTGCTTGTCTGTGTGATCTTTAGCAAACTGCAGAAGGGTAGCAGTGTTCTATTTGGAGAGCAGTGACTTTCTCCTTGCATCCCTGCCATTCACACCATTGTTGTTCAGTGTTCTCCTGATGGTGGACTCATGAACAGTAACATTAGCCAATGTGAGAGAGGCCTTTAGTTGCATAGGAGTTACCCTGGGTTCCTTTGTGTCCTCGTGGACTATTACACGTCTTGCTCTTGGAGTGATCTTTCTTGGTCTCCACTCCTCGGGAGGGTATCAGTGGTCTTGAATTTCCTCATTTTGTACACAATCTGTCTGACTGTGGATCGGTGGAATCCAAACTCTTTAGAGATGGTTTTGTAACCTTTTTTCAGCCTGATGAGGATCAACAACCCTTTTTTTGAGGTAAACAGAAATTTCCTTGGTTCATGCCCTGATACATTTCCACAAACGTGTGTTATGAAGATAAGACTTCGATGGATCCCTGTTCTTTATATAAAACAGGGCACTCACTCACACCTGATTGTCATCCCATTGATTGGAAACACCTGACTCTAATTTCACCTTCAAATAACTGCAAGTCCTAGAGGTTCACATACTTTTGCCACTCACAGATATTTAATATTGGATCATTTTCCTCAATAAATAAACGAGCAACTATAATATTTTTGTCTCATTTGTTTAATTGGATTCTCTTTGTTTACTTTCAGGACTTGTGTGAAAATCAGATGTTTTAGGTCATTTATGCAGATATATGGAAAATTCTAAAGGGTTCACAAACTTTCAAGCACCACAGTATGAATGTGTATTGAACCTTATGTTTGTATGATGTGTTGTCATGTTCATAAAGGTGCTTTTGTGTTAGTTTACATATTCGTATGAATGCTGTGTAAAGAATACATTTCCTGGTCACAGACAGAGATAATCATATAGCTCTTAAAGCTATACTACATTTTAAGCATTGCTGCAATCTTTTATCCACAGGAGGTTTAATAGTACAAATTGCTCAGTGTATTTATTCTGCTTCAATTATCCATTGCTATGCATGGATAATAGTGAGTCTTTATTTAATTTTACTACTCAGTACTCACTGTTGAGTAACTTGACTGAATATCATGACTTTTTGTGATCATATAGAAATCTCACAACAGCTTCTCAACACTGTATTGAGCCAAGCATAACATTTTAGGCAAAAACTGCAATAATAATCATTTTGCAAATCATAAGAGAAAGTATATTTGCTAGGTACTGTGTTTTTGTTGTGTTTTGTACTTTACTGTGTATCTTATATTTGTACATGTGACTGATTCAATGTTCAGACTCATTGTGTGTACAGTCTTTATCACATTGAAGTGTCACACAACTATGCGAAAGTGATGCACCTAGGCCTGAAATTGATGAATTACACTGAAGATGTGAAGTGGTATAGGTATATATACCTGCTATAGACCAAACCACAGTGCACTGGGGGATGGGGAAGTGGGGAGTGAGGGAGGTTGGGGGGAGGTGGAGTCAGTTTGGTATGTGTTGTTTTTTTTGTTGTTGTTTTTTCCCCCCACCTTTATCTGTTATCTTGATGTAAAATTAACTACAACAGTGGTCTCAAACCTGGCCTAGAGAAGAGACATCACTTATGTTTGAAGATGTGGAAAGATTTCATTTTATGTTTCCTTGATGTTCACGTCATTCTTGCTTCCTTTCTTTTTGACTTGCTCAGTTTTGGGACCACTGCACTAAATAAAATCCTGTCTGTCTGTGTGTGTGTGTGTGTGTGTGTGTGTGTGAAAGAGAGAGCAACAGCATGTGTGTCTGCTGACATGTTCTAAAGATGCTTGATAAAAAAAAAAAAACTGATTGAGATTGGAGTTAATAGCTGCAAGACACTAATACTAACTGTTGCCTAAGGAACAGGAAAAATGCCCATTTTATATGAAAATGTGACAAATAAAGTAAAATGAATTTAAAAATTGTTGTTCATCCATTATTCTCAGTACAGTCCTTTTCATACATTTTGTTTTTACCAATAATTTTGACTGAGAGGTGGTTTGTATGTTTCATATCACTAATTGGTTTTGACAGAACTAGGTCAGAGGTCATGAATTAAGTGTCTGATAACAGATTTTAACAGGTGTAGGTCAAAGGTTAATGGTGATAGTACTGTTCCCACACCCACACATATATAACTTCCATCTGTTGAAATTAATAAGACCCCAAGAATATTATGTCTGTCAAAGGTTAATGGCGATAGGACTGCTCTCACACACACACACACACACACACACACACACACACTATAGATGTTTTTTTTTAAAAAAAAAAAAACACACACACACAATGTGCAAATGCTAGTAATGTTCCCACACCCACAAATCCACATACAACCACTTAAAATATCAAGTCCAATCGAGTCCAAAATGTCTGTCAAAGGTTTATGGTGATAGGATTCCGATGAAAATGTCATTGTGGTTAGAAATGATGTTAAAAACATATATGTAAAGAATATCCGTGTGATATGATATCCACATGCACACACACAGGACTGTTCCCAAAAAACAATATGGAGTGTTAGCTTATAAAGGCTAACACTCTGAGAAGTTTCATATTCTGGAAATTTGCCAAGAGATTTCACATCTTTCGAAATCCAGCAAAGGTTTAAAGAACTTCCAAGCTCTCCTTCAAAACTTAAAGAGACCATGGACTTTTCAGAAGGTAAGAAGATGTCTTTTTAAAATGTTAAAATCTGTTTGTTTGGTTGGTGTTGTATGTTTAATTTGAAAAAATGCTAATAAAGAAACCTTGATCAAAAAAAAAAAAGTTAAAATCATTCCATTTTAATTGTATTCGAATGTTTGTAAACTTTAAATTTTGATGTTTAACCTATGCAGTATTTTAACATATTTATTTGGTGTCCTCAACTGCTGAATATGAAACAAACAAAATATAAATGCTTACAATGAATGAAAGACTTTACAGTATCTTGGATTCAATTGGCCTTGTGTAGACGTTTCAGGAAACTCGTCATCAGAAATAAAGAACGTTCACCATCTAAAATAATCAGTAAACAAATAAAAATATTCTCTTAGTAACGTGAGTTTGGTGTGCAGCAATTATTGCCAACCCTATGAATTCATATGGGAAAAATATATTTGAAGTATATTCTCATTGATATTTTACATTTTTTAAAACACGAGTGACTAGGAACAGGAAATTGTTTCAACAATGACTTCCGGTTTCACAGGGGTATAAATATGAGGTAGCACATCTTCCGAAGAAGACTCAGAGCCGTTATCTTGGCAAAGGGAGGTAGCACAAAATATTGACTAAAGGGTGCTAATAATTGTTGCACACCTATATTTAACAAATATTTTTTTATAAACCTGTGTTTTGTTTGAATTGTTTGATATCATGAAAGCAGAGTATTTTTGTGAATTTCTTTTAACAAAAGGTGAAACAATTAAGACAATTTTTTACAGCCTCCTTTGCTCATATTTTCCAACAGTGACAATATTAGTGCAGGGCACTGTAGTTGTTATGATTTGCCACTAGAGGGCAGCAATAGCCTGTGTACTTTAAATGCTTCATCTAATTTTCGGTTTGAGTATGAATTCAAGTGCACAAAAACCTTGGTCAATTAGACTATATTATATTACATCCATGGATAGATATTTATCACACTTCTACTGTATTATTATTTGGTTCATTTCTAGTATCAATTCTATGCATACTCCTGAATATTTTTGTGCAAATAAGCACTTGATCTTGCAGACCAATGCCTCAGGAGTTATCTTGGGCTTTTAACTCTCTAAAACACAGAGCGAGTACACCATTAACCAACATCTCCCTGTGTGCTCACATTTAGTCATTAACCAAATATCACCATCAATCCTTGCAGCATGTCTTTGGGCTCAAACACTGAATAATGGAGCTGTTGATATAATCACAGACAATCTGTAAATCAACATACCTAACGCTTTAAATAAACAATTTCACTAGATCTCAGTAGGGACATAAAAATGGAAGCAAGGGATATAATGAATACGTTTATAATTGGAGACACACTGATAAAATATTTGTTGGCAAAGACCAGAATATTTCTGATGCCTCTTGTAGGGTAGTTTCCTGAGCTAAAACATTTTAGTCAAATCCCTGCCCAATGTCCATATAACACACAATTTATCACATATTTTTCAACTTCTAATAATTTAACAGAATATTAGACAATTTCACGTAAATTGCTAATTCCATGTATTTGTTTCCAAAATTATACCAAAATTTGGGTGTACATGTTTTCAAACCCATTACACAACCACCTACTGTAATATTCTTGACTCAGTCATTAACATACCAGTGGAAGTGAATGCCATGCAACTAAATGTCGAGGGGGGGGGAGTTGGCCGTAGGACGTTTATGTTTGTGTGCATAGTGAAGTCATGATTAACATTTACAAACTGATAAAGGTCAGTCAGATAACCAGGAAAGAGCCAGTTAATTACAGCAAAAAACGTTGGTCTATATATGGTCATGTATATGACTTTTTTTTTTTCTTTTTTAAGGATTTTAGATTTTAGAGGGTAGGTTTAATATTGCCTTTAGTCTTCCCAAGCAAGAAGTTTATTTTTAACACAAGTTAGACTGCTTCTGTTATTATTTGTTTAAAAGCCATATGTATCTAGCACAACTTGTTCAAACAAAACAAAGCATTAAAAAAACTGATTTTGAGGAGGAACTCTGCTAAATAATATTTGTATTTTGGATTGGAGTAAAGGTCTCTAATCGTGTCACTTCTGGTTGTATTGGTACATAACTAACATTTCAAAAATCTATCTGTCATGTTGACACTAATTCCAAGAATCATGAATGTACAAGACAAGAAAGAGTCTTGTGATTGACTGTGTTGAAGGCTGAGAGGTCTAGAAGGTTCTGCACCAATGATAGACTAGTGGTTCTCAGTTACAGACACAGGAGCAGCTGCCATGGAGTCGTTTACAATACACGTGATGAAGGATAGGAAGTCTTGAGAAATAGTGTGGAGCACTGTGGAAGGGGTGGGGTCCTGGAGACAGGAGGTAGGATTGCTGAATGAAAAAAGCTGCAGAATGTATTTTGGAGAAAGAGGAAAAATGTATCTTAAGGAGATGGGAATGATGGATAGTGTAGTGTATGTGTAAACTATTGTGGAAAACTTGGATCAGATCCACTGCAGTTTCACATGAATTGTGTGAGATCTCCTTCTCCACTCAAAAGTATTGACTCATGATAGGAAGAAGCATTTTGTAAAATTGGCTCATGGAAAAAAAAACTGTTACAAATGCATGGATGTATTTGTCATTGAATTAAAACAACAACAAAAAGTTCATGCAAGGAGTAGGGTGTGTAGAAAAGAACCATTACTATAAGTCCTCTCTCTCTCTCTCTCTCTCTCTCACTCTTTCTCTCTCTCTCTCTCTCTCTCCCTTTCTCTCTCCCTCTCTCTCTCTCTCTCTCTCCCCATCTCTCTCTCTCTCTCCCTTTCTCTCTCTCTCTCTCCCTCTCTCCCTCTCTCTCTCAGTCTCTCTCTCTTGCTCTCTCTCTCCCTCTCTCTCTGTCTCTCACTCACTCACTCACACACACACTAGTAGCCTGTATGCTTTAAATCATGTGTATTCTTCATGTACCCTTATCTTACTCCTATGAACTACTAAGAACTACTAGTTAATTACAGTACGGATGTTAGTAGGAGTTCACTATTAACCAAGTTTCCCAATACCTAATCCTTAACGTCCTCCTGGAGATCTCCTTCCTAATATACCTCAACAAATTCCAGTACCTCAGTGTCTAAAATGTTAATGCCTAAATGAGTTATTATAGGCCTCTTCTGAGGACCACAGGGTCGGTGTGTTGTTTTTATTTAGCCAGTCAAGGTCTAAAGGGAGCGATGGACAACAATAACCTATAAAAGGCTGTAATTTAACAATTAGTTCTCCATTAGCATACTTTGTGTGCTAACACATGTTAATAATACAAGTATTTAAATCATTAGTAATTAATTACCATGTGTAATACTGTTCCACATAATCATTTAACTACTGAAAAACACAATACACAGTAATACACAATACTTCAGTCAGTCGCTTTCACGTTATTGTTTAAACTCATTCATTAATGTATGCAAACATTCTTATTTAGAGCTCTTATAATGGTACAAAGCAGGGTTGACGAATTTTATTTACATTCCAATTACTGAAACCAATTAAATAATAATTAATGATAATAAACCGAACAAGCTTTAACATTAGGACACCTTGTATTACATTTGTTTGTATTACGTAAAACATGGAAAGTAAAAAAAAAAAAGCTGCCTTTTTTAAACGAAGAAAATAATGACTTAGTTTGTTAAAATACATTTCTTATATTACCTACAGTAATAGTTTAGCCCAGTTTGCGTTTCCTAGCCTACTTGAATCTGTGTACTGTAACTCCACGAAAGTGTTTTTTTTTTTTTTTTAAACACAAGCTGTTTGAGCCGGACCAGAAAAAATTAGACCCAACTTGCATTATTTGAGTCATGTATAGTAGTATACACACTGTAGATTTTCAGCTGAATGATGTACACTCTGAACCCCTTCTGAATGTATTTACTGCTGTTTTGATCACTTCAGTTACTCAGGAATACCTCTCAACATGTAGTAAATGTACCATCACTCCAATTTCACTTCTTTGTCTTTATAATGCCATGGCATTTCCTTTGAGTTCTTCGTATTACTAAATGCACCGATTCGAATGTTATCAGTGTTCCTTTGGATTTTCCGGCCTTTGGGAGTTCAGCACAATGGTAAGACAGAGACAGGAAGAGTGAATAGCTGAACAATAATGCTCACAGTTAATGCAGCTACACTACAATTGTTCTCTGTATTCTGACTCATGCAAACAATGTGTAACATCCACTCATAATACCAGACCTTCAGACTCAGTGTAGTTTTAGCATTATTGAAGGGAAAATAAGTGACTAAGAAAGCCTACGGATGTTCCAGCATGTTCTGGTTATTTGAAAAGTTTTGCTGGTGTGTTTTCTTAATGTGAAGTAAATAATAATTTAGATTGTGTAAGTGACATAAACAAGGGCAAGAGAATACCACAAATTAACATTTTCTGTGACATATGGCACAGGACACATGGGTCATTCCACAGAATGGGTGTCATTTGCTTGCTGTAACTCTTCACAGTGAAACTTTTTTTTAATTTTATTTAATCTTTTTTCAACACTGACTCTCAGGTAACTTTATTTAATTTTTTACAAGGTATCTAAGATGTCATTTAAATGTTGACAAGCATGTAAACTAATTATTCTGTTCTCCCCTCAAGAAGGTGTTTATTTTACAGAAATGGTTGGTTACATGTTCAAATAATTGATATTTGTTATGAAAAAAATCACTATATGTACACTCAATAATTTTTCTAAAAAAACCCAAAATGCAAAACATTTTTTTCCTTTTAGAAAGGCTATCCAAACCTCAATTTTAAATATATATATAAAAAAAGTATCATGTAATTTATTAAACAATTGGATAAATGATGGACCAAACATAATTGAAAAAATAATGGTTTCATTTTATTTATTTATTTATTTATTTATTTATTTATTTATTTATTTATTATTTTATTTAAAAAATCTAAACAATTTAGTAACAGGAATGAACATTGGGTAACAGGAATGTGTTTGGATGTGTGTGTGTGTGTGTGTGTGTGTATACGCCTGGCTGTGCATGTGTGTGTGTGTGTGTGTGTGAGAGAGAGAGAGAGAGAGAGAGAGAGAGAGAGAGAGAGAGAGAGAGAGAGAGAGAGAGAGATATTTCTGTGTTGAAGGGATTTGCTATGTGCTTGCAGTTCTTCGCAGCGAAGGAGGTGGAAAGACAAAGTAGGAGAGAGGGGGAGGGACAGAGAGATAGAAAGAGGGAGAGAGAGGGAAGGAAAGAGCGAGGGAGGGAGAGACAGAGAGAGGGGAGATGTAGAGGGTGGTGGATGTGTCTCGCTCCTTCCCGTGCAGCATGCCATGGGTGGGTGTTTCTGGTTCCTGCATAGTATGGGTTCTCTCCATCTTCTTCTACAAAAGATAAGAAAGACAAAAACTTGAAGGTATTAAGTAAGTTCTCAGATTTCTAGATTGACTCCCAATACCTAAGATCAATTTGAAAATATTCTTGCTTGTCTACAAAACACTAAATGGTTCAGTTGCAAAAACTATATCCAATAGTGGTTTGCAGTAGCTAGAATTGAATTAAAGTCATGAAAACAACTTGCCTGACCTTTAAATAGAAACCTTCTCTGGTTTGTCACAGACATCTTTCTCAATCTCCATGTGATGACTTGTGACTGGCCTTGGGGGTGGGATGATGTACAGAATGTCCTCAAACAGGTACCGAAGAATGTCTTTGCGGGCTGGCTAGAAAAACCTGTTGACCCCAATCTTTTGCATACAACGCACCTCAACATGTGTTTCAATTGTATCTGTGATGATGCCATGGTACAGGTCAACATCGTACTTTAGCACATACTGTAACTTCAGGCTGTGTAGAGGGGTGATGAGGTGTTGTAGAGCCTCTTTCCTGACTTTGATCCTATGGTAAGTCCCTCTCCACTTACTGTGATGTCTGTGCTTTTCTCTCACACTGGGGTCATTAATTGTTTTCTTCCTGCCTGACTCTAGGTCCTTCCTGTATTTATCACATTCCTTCCCTAAAATTTTTTCTCTACTATCTGGGTCAGCACTGCATCCAGCATGATAGTGCCGCTGCTTTTCTGCAGCACTTAGTGGTGGATTGGCTCCCTGTGAGTATGGTATTCACATTGTAAAACTGATCATAAATGTCAACAACTTTAGTAATTTCAACTGTAAAACTTAAAAATAAGGTGAATAGTATTATACCGACTAATATTCACACTTATAAATCAATAAACCAGAGGACGCTACTCACTCCTGTTACTGCTACTGTTAGTTTTTAGCATAGAATTTGCAAATGCATAAAATATAACCACATGGCATAATAGCATGAGGACACGGATCACATTCTATTTTTATATATTTTTTAAATAAACAAATAAGAAATAATTTAGGTAACAGGTAACATTTCAGTCATAGTTAAAATATCAAATATACAGAAAAGAAAATGAGAGAACTTACTTTTCCCAAAAGTAATTGGAATTTTATTTATAGCATTTTCTCTCTCCCATTAAAAAAGAGAGAAGTCTCAAACTTCTGCATGCACACTATACTTACCAAGGTACCTAAAATAAAGAGGGACTGAGACTCGACCCTTCCCATTATATAGTAAATTGACCTTGATTGGACTGTGAGCAATCTTGAGCATTATATTTGGACTTAAGGTTTAAGTCTAAGCAACAGGAATGTGCTAAATGTTTATATATGTTCATTTACCTTGTAGTGTGCTCTAGAGCTCAGTTTTTGTTCCAAGGAACTTTGACCATCCTGAGTCGAGATATTGAGGTTTCTGTGAACAGCTGTATAACTTTGTTTTGTGCCATGACACAAAGATGGCCGTCGTGGTTAAACCAAGGAGAAAAAAAAGGTGGTTCTGCAAAGCTAATACATAGATGTAATCACTCAAAAAATATTTTGAAAAATTAAAAATGGTCAAGCAACCAACTTTACAATTTTTTTGGACCACTGGAGGTGGACTCACCCAAATATTTTTTTTGTGTGTGTGTTCTACAGTGGTGCTTGAAAGTTTGTGAACCCTTTAGAATTTTCTATATATCTGCATAAATATGAACTAAAACAACATCACATTTTCACACAAGTCCTAAAAGTTGACATGGAGAACCCAGTTAAACAAAGGAGACAAAAATATTATACTTGCTTATTTATTTATTGAGGGAAATAATCCAATATTACATATCTGTGAGTGGCAAAAGTATGTGAACCTCTGGGTTTAGCAGTAAATTTGAAGGTGAAATTAGAGTCAGGTTGTCATATCACAGCAAACAGCAACTCCCATTTCCCAGGATGCACCACCAACTACAAACCTGGCCAAAGAGGACTACACTTCCCACACACAAACACGTTCACCTTCTCCAGAATTCTAATTACACACACCTGTTGCCAATCTCATACTCACTCACTCCACGCTATATAAGACACTGTTCAAACACTTAGTCTTAGCGAAGTATTACATGTGTCATCCGTATACCAAGCCATTGATCATCATGATTTCTGTCCTAGTTTTGATCTTGTTCTAGTCCTCGTTTTCGATTCTTGTTTTGCCTCATTTATGCCCGTTTTCCGATCGCCTGACCTATTGCCTGTTTATGACCATGGCTATGTTTAAAAATTTGGATTTGTCTGCCTCTCACATAATAAAGCTCTTATCTGCATTTGCATCCGTCCTCAACTCCATTAGGTGACACAGGTGTTTTCAATCAATGGGATGACAATCAGGTGTGAGTGAGTGCCGTTTTATTTAAAGAACAGGGATCTATTCAAGTCTTATCTTCATAAAACATGTTTGTGGAGGTGTTTCATGGCATGAACAAATGAGATTTATGTGTATCTCAAAAAAAGAGTTGCGAATGTCAGCTGGAGAATCCGCCGGCCACCCCAAAAGCACCACTGCACAACCATCAATTACAAGTATCCACTGGTGCCAGTTGCTCTGTGGTGAACTGTCTTCCCCTGACAGCAAAGGGGAGGAGGTGTAGGGCTCATTCTTCCTCTGGCCATCCCCATGCAGCTGCTGTACACTAGAAGGGCTACATAACAGCAATAGCTCCATTCATCCATCCATCCATCCATTTTCTTCCACTTATCCGGGTCACAGGGGCAGCAGTGTAGTGATTTTTATCCCGGTACTGATGACGTAGTTAGTTTCGGCCACACGTCACTTAAGGTGGTTGTATGAGCAGCACCGGCTAAGGCATTTCACCTTAACAGTATGAGAACAATCCAAAAGGGCTGTTCAAAAAATTATAATTATTGAAAATTAGAGAGTTTGCCAACTGACTTATCTGAAGGATTTGTGAGATTCTGGATCTAGAATCCAGATCTGGAACTAGAGCCTCTGACATGCAAGAGTAAATATCACAAATACTAAAAGATACAAATAAATGAATATGCACTACTAATGAATAATAAACTAATGACTAAACAAAAGATGCCAAATTAACACATGAAAAACAATATGAGGTGAACACTGAATGAATAAATGCAATGCTTTTGAGTTGAATGTAGCATTGGAAGAGAATAATATGGTAGCAAACATCTTATGGGGAAACCACTTAAAGGCTCTGGCAAATGATGATAAATGAATGCTTATTTATCATTAAACAAATAATCTAACTATTATTTGTTATGAGCTGACTCCAGATAAATATTATCTAATTAATTAATTAAAGGCTGTGCTGGAGAATGCTGATCTCCTATTGTGCCAGGAAGGTCCTTAGAGTCTGGACCATGCAATTGGGTCAGATGAAGGCGTCATCACAGGGTCCTTTGCAGGCTGGGCTGCGTCACTGAGGAGCCATGTGGGTCAGGTAATATCTGCTGCTGTGGGGGATCCTTACAGTCTGGAACACACAGCTGAAGGAGCCTTCTCTTGCAAAAGCTTAACCTTAATCATATCGTTGCCTCTCTCCTTGTCAGATAAGAGATTCAGGATGATTGTTTCTAGATTCAGGTAGAATGTCTTCTACCTCACAGGCCGAAGACTTGGAACGTGGCATTTCTGTTAACATCTCTTTCCTGGTCAGGTTAGAAACTCACAACCAGGAAGTGCCAGTCGGGGAGATATATTGATCCTTTTCCACTAAGGAGGAGATTGTAATCTGGTGCCTCTCCATTACAGCAATGTGATTGGCTATTGATGCCAGAAGTGGCCACAGTGTAGCCCACCCTAGTGTGGAACTCATTTGCATAGTGAAAAGTACACAGTTGGAGAAGGTAAAGTTTTGCCTTTGCATTATTTCTTTTCCAAACCTCTTTGGAAAAATATTATAGGCATTGTACTGAACACAGAGAGTCCAAACATGATAAGAAATGGTTGATCTATCATCCATGCATTCATTTATGTGTTAATATGTGTTTATGTGTCAACAATCATTTCCCATTAACATAAACTGTTCTTTACATGACTGTGAAGTGGATGTCTCACAGTTTGTCAACTTTAAGGATTCAAAACATATGTATGAATGGATTTGGATGGTTCTTTGTGGCCTATCTTTGTTTCTTTCTTTGTTTATGGCAGTGCTGGCCTAAACCTTAGGAATGAGTTTAGTGGTTGGATTCGATCTGTGGTCCAATGAGAAGTCCTTCCTCATGCTGATGTGGGTGAAGGGGGTCTCGTTCCCTGTCCTGTAAGAGGTGTCTGGCAGTTGTCTTAGCAGCTTATCTTATGATACCAGGCATTTTTGGTCACTAAGATCCAATCGCAATGTGGCAAACCTTAGTCTACCCCAGTAGTTAGAGAGGGGGCTTAGTGGTTAGCACATTCGCCTCACACCTACAGGTTTGGGGGTTCAATTCCCACCATGGCCCTGTGTGTGCGGAGTTTGAATATGCTCCAGTATTCTGGTTTCCTCCCCCCTAACAAAGACATGCATGGTAGGCTGATTAGCATGTCCAAAGTGTCCGTAGTGTATGAATGGATGTGTGAATGTGTTTGTGATTGTGGATGATGTGTGAATGTATATGTGATTGTGGATGGATTGGCACCCCATCCAGGGTGTACCCCGCCTGTGCCCCATGAGTAAAAACAAAAAAGGAGTAATAACAAAATAGTTTTTCTTTTTATTCTTTGATGTCTCAGAAAAACTGTAATTTAAGAAAATTTGCATGATGAAACTTGAAAGTCATATACAGGATAAGATTCTGAGGTCATAAAGTTGGGGGCATGGTCAAACATAGTGGGTGGAGCTAAGGTAAGATAACTGTTCCTCAGGAACCGTAAGTCTGATCAAGCTGAAATTTAGTATAAACAAAACAACGTTCCTCAAAGATCATGGTGCTGCATAAAACAATACAGAATGGCAAGAGACTACACAGAACTAAATAAAGACCTACAGATTTCTATGTAAATTTCACATGCCAACATGTGCAGTGAATACAAGACAGTAGAATAACTACTAAAACAGACAATAGGCACAGTAAGAGACATTGTAGTGCCAGCCAGTTCACAGTTCTAGTGTGGAAGTGTCAGATACAGTGCTGTGAAAAGGTATTTACATATCATCCTAAATAGTTATGGATCTTCAAATGAAATATAACATAAACCAAAGGCAACCAGAGTAAAGACACAATACAGTTTTTTATTTATTTATTGTTTTTATTGAAGCAAAAAAGTTATCCAACACCTATCACCAATGTGAAAAAACTAATTGCTCCCTTAAACATAAAATCTGGGTGTGCCACCTTTAGCAGCAATAACTGCAACCAAAGGCTTCTGATAACTGGAGGTCAGTCTTTCACTTACTTCTAGGACTAGGCCTTAATCCTATGCTTTGGATCATTGTCTTTCTGCATAATCCAGTTTCAATTTACAGACTGAAGACCGGACATTCTCTTTTAGGATTTTCTAGGGAGCAGAATTCATGTTTCCCTCAATTACTGCAAGTTGCCCAGACCCTGAAGCAGCAAAGCATCCCCACACCATCACACTACCTCCACCATGCTTGACCACATGTAAGATGTTCTTTTTGTGAAATTCTATGGTTGGTTTACACCAGATGTAAGGGGACCCCTATCTTCCAAACAGTTCCACTTTCTACTCATCAATCCACAGAACATTCTCCCAAAAGGTTTGAGGATTTTTTGGCAAAATTCAGATTGAAAGAGCCTAAGAGCCTTAATGTTGTTCTGGGTTAGCAGTGGTTTTTGCCTCGACACACTTCCATGGATGCCATTTTTGCCCAGTGTCTTTCTGATAGTGGATTCATGAACAGTGATCATTACTGATGAAAGAGAGGCCTGTAATTCCTTTGATGTTGTCCTTGGCTCGTTTGTGACTTCCTTGATGCGTAGTTGCTGTGCTCTTGGAGGGATTTTGGAAGGGCGGCCACATCTGGGAAGGTTCACGACTGAGCCATGTTTTTTCATTTGTAGATAATGGCTACTCTGGAGTCCTAGAGCCTTTAAAATAGCTTTGTAACCCTTCCCAGACTGATGTATTTCAATCACCTTCTTCCTCATCATTTCTGGAATTTCTTTAAATTTTGGTATAGTGTGTTACTGGGACTGGGTAAGATCTTTAACCAACTTCACACTGTTGAAAAAGTTCTGTTTAAGTGTTGATTTGATTGAACAGGGTTTTCAGGCCTGTGTTAGCATTCAGGCCTGGTTGTTGAACCCCATTATGAATGCAGTTTCATAGAGTTGGGAAATTAGGGGCAGATACATTTTCACACAGGCCCAGATGGTATTGGATAACTGTTTTGCTTCAATAAATAACAATTTAAAAACTGTATTTTCTGTTTACTGAGGTTGCCTTTGTGTTATTTTAGATATGGTTTTAATTTCTCAAACAGTTTAGTATAAGATATACATAAAACCAGAATAAATAAATAAATAAATACTTTTTCACAGCACTGTATAACAGGTAGTGCAAAAGAATAATGTCACGTATCAAGGATGGGTTCGGAAGCAATCGCAGATTACAACGTTTATTAAACAAACAAACAAACAACAAAACAAAGACACTAAGACAACTAGGCAAAATACTGTGGCGTGAAACAAAACACGGGAACATGGAACACGGAAGTCTAAGACAACGAAAGACAGAGAAACAGTGCAAACCATGGCTATATATGTGCTCATTACCAAAACGTGAATCAGGTGCAGGTGGTCATGTGACATGTAGTGCAGTGGCTGATGGGAACTGGAGTCCAGAGTTTCCTGATATATGACAGAACCCCCCCACCCCCAGGGCGCTTCTCCCGGAGCGCTCAAAAATACACGCCCTCCATCTGGTGGTCCCGGCCCCCTGGGCAAAATGTCCCCAGCAAAACTAGGAGGCTGAGTGGCATCCACAACGGAGCAGGGAGGCAGAAGGACGAACTCAGCAGTGCAGGAAAGCAGAGGGACGTACTCGGCAGTGCAGGAATGCAGAGTGACGTCCACATTGGAACAAAACACAGAGCAACGTTCTCAGTAGAGCCTGATGGCTGAACTTGATAGGCTGTGTCAGCGGATTCAGGCGTGAGCATAACTTGGTTGATCATGTCAGCAGACTTGGACATGAGCAAAGCTTGATTGTCCGTTTCAGCAAACTTGGGTATGAGCAGAACTTGGTCAAATGTATTTACTGACTCTGGAGTGAGCATAACTTGGCTGGTCAGACCAGCAGACTTGGACGTGAGCAGAGCTTGGCTGTCCATGTCAACAGACACCTGGGACAATAACTGGGCATTACAGTGGACCTCTGGAGCTGAGACCCCCTCGTGGGTCTCAGGTTGGAGCTCGGAGGTCGCCACGTGGACCTCTAGCTGGAGCTCGGTGGGTGAGCCAACCTCATGGGTCTCAGGTTCGAGCTTGGGTTCCGAGGTTGACATCTGGCTGGAGCTCCGAAGCTGAGACCTCCTCATAGGTCGCAGGCTGGGGCTCTGAGGTCGCCAGGTTAACCTCAGGCTGGAGCTCTGGCGCTGAGACCTCCTCGTAGGTCTCAGGCTGGGGCTCTGAAGCTGAGACCTCCTCGTAGGTCTCAGGCTGGGGCTCTGAAGCTGAGACCTCCTCATAGGTCTCAGGCTGGGTCTCTGAGGTCGCCAGGTTAACCTCAGGCTGAGGCTCCGGAGCTGAGACCTCCCTGTAGGTCTCGTGCTGGAGCTCTGAGGCTGCCAAGTTGTCCTCTGGCTGAAGCTCGGCAGGTGAGACCACCTCATAGGTCTCAGGTTCGAGCTTGGGTTCTGAGATCGCTACGTTGAGTTCTGTCTGTAGTTCCATAGGGGCTTTTCTGTGTAGACGCTTGTGCTGATGCCAGCTGCTCTTGAAGCATTCTTTAGAGCAGAAAAATGCTTCCTGGAGACCCAGCTTCTTGCATGTGGGACATTGGAGCTGAGTCTCTTTCCTGCAGCCCTCAGTCATGCATCTTGGAAACACCTTCCCCATGTTGGCCGGAACCTGAAGCGAATCGGTGGAGGCTGCCCTGTTAACCCCCTCATAATAGAGGTTGAATGGCAGGTCAGCCTGGGGCTGTCCCTTGACTGTCCACCCCAGTAAATCCAGACTGTGTAGCTGCCCTGGCTGTGTGAACTCCTCCATGCAAACTGAGTGACATCCTGGAGGGCAGAGGACCCAGCATTTACCAGCTACTCCACCCAGTCACGGGCCAGACCGCAAAACCTGGACACCAAGAACCTGATCCACTGTCTCTTAGTAGGTTTGGGATACGCCAGGCTGCAGAAATATTCCTGGCAGCTGAAGAGGAACTCCAGCAGGTAGCTCCCCAATCCCGCTGTCTCCGGCGGAAGTTCGACAGCGTACTTTTGAGGGAGCTGCATGGACAAAAAATGTGGTTCATAATCCAAGCGTTTCGGGATGAGGTACTGTCCTGCTACTTACATGGTTTCTGTAGCGTGATGTCTCCCCTGTCTTCCTGCTGCATCCATGATAGGCGGAATATTCTGTCACGTCTCGAGACGTAACGCAGATAAGGACGGATGCAAGTGCAGTAGAAACATTAAAGAGAGACACAGGTAGATAAATCCAAATCGTAATCCATGAACATAATCCAAAACATGCAAAAGGTCAGGTGATCGGCAAACAGGCATAAACGGAGCAAGGCAGGAATCAAGGTCGCGGTCACGGAAAACAGGGTCGAGAAACAAAACAAGAAACATAAACAATGACTAGAAACTTGGAGCGGAGAAACCAGCGTGAACTAAACTAACATGGAACATAGCATGGACAAAGACTATGACTATGACTGAGGTAAACTATCGTAAGGAATCTAAACTAAGTATCTTAACTATTCTAATCGATTCTAATATTCCGCGCCACGTGCTGGGAGGCGCGCGGTATATATACAAACATAATCAGCGCGTTTAATTGCTGATGGCTGACACCAATCTAGACACACGCTAAATAACAGCCAATGACAGAACAGGGAGGAGACATAACAGAAACATAACAAACGCACGTGTCCAATGTACACCATGTCACGATTGTCAATAAACAAAAAGCAGGTGCTCGCGCACCTTGCTCGTGCACGCGCGCCCACATGCTCTCCAGCGCACTGCTTAAAGGGGAAACCGTGACAAATAATAACAATAAAAAGGCTGTGAATGTAAACATAACATACTATCACATAGTATTTAGCAGATAAGCTTATACCATATATAGTATACCATATTTTGCTTGTATTTCCTCATTTGTAAGTCGCTTTGGATAAAAGCGTCTGCTAAATGAATAAATGTAAATGTAACTATATTGATATAGCATTTATTGGGGTAGAAATTAAATACAATGTTTCTATAAATACAGTAGCAGCAAAAATGAAGGTAGTCAATAAAGAATTGTGCAAAAATGTATGAAGTTCAGTTGAGTCTGTGTGTGTGTGTGTGTGTGTTTTGTCAGTCCAGTCTCTGAGTATTGAGGAGTCTGTTGGCTTGGGGGAAGAAGCTGTTACACAGTCTGGTTGTGAGGGCCCGAATGCTTCAGTACATTTTTCCAGACGGCAGGAGGGTGAAGAGTGTGTGTGAGGGGTGTGTGGGGTCATCCACAATGCTGGTGGCTTTGCTAATGCAGCATGTGGTGTAAATGTCTGTGATGGGGGAAGAGAGACCCCGATGATCTTCTCAGCTGTCTTCACTATCTGCTGCAGGGTCTTGCGATCCGATGAGATGCAATTTCTGAACCAGACAGTGATGCAGCTACTCAAGATGCTCTCAATAGTTCCTCTGTAGAATGGGGTGAGGATGGGAGGTTCAGCTTTCCAATCAAGTGCTGAGGAATGATTGTGTTGAATACTGAACTGAAGTCTATGAACAGCATTCGAACGTAGGTATCCTTTTTGTCCAGGTGGGTGAGGGCCAGATGTAGGGTGGTGGCGATGACATCATCTACTGAGCGGTTGGTGCGATATGCGAACTGCAGCGGGTCCAGTGAGTGGGGCAGCAGGGTCTTGATGTGCCTCATGACGAGCCTCTCAAAGCACTTCATGGTGATGGATATGAGTGCAACAAGACAGTAGTCATTGAGGCAGGACACTGGAGACTTCTTCGGCACGGGGACGATGGTGGTAGCCTTGAAGCACGTTGGAACGATGGTGCTGCTCAGGGAGATGTTGAAGATGTCAGTGAAAACATCTGCTAGCTGATCTGCACATCCTCTGAGCACTCTGCCAGGAATATTGTCTGGTCCAGCAGCCTTCCGTGGGTTGACTCTGCATAGAGTTTTCCGCACGTCAGCCGTGGTTAGACACAGCACCTGGTCTTTGGGAGGAGGGGTGGTCTTCCTCGCTGCCACATCATTCTGTGCCTCGAACCGAGTGTAGAAGTTGTTCAGCGCATCTGGAAGGGAGGCATCACTGTCACAGGCAGGTGATATTGTCCTGTAGTCGCTGATTGCCTAAATGCCCTGCCACATGCGCCGTGTGTCACTGCTATCCGTGAAGTGACTGTGGATTTTCTGAGCATGTGCGCGCTTTGCCTCTCTGATGGCCAGGGACAGTTTGGCCCTCGCTATTCTTAGGGCCGCTTTGTCACCTGCCCTGAATTCGGAGTCTCGGGTCCTCAGTAGTGCTCACACCTCCGCAGTCATCCACGGCTTCTGGTTGGAGCGTGTGGTGATGGTCTTGGATACGGTGACATCATCAGTGCACTTGCTGATGTAGCTGGTTACTTACGCCGTGTATTCCTCCAAGTTGGTGGAGTTGCTGTCAGTTGCAGCCTCTCTGAACATGTCCCAGTCAGTGTGCTCAAAAGAGTCCTGAAGAGCAGAGATGGCCAAGTTATCACCTGCTTCAAAACCAGTTTGGAGCGTCTGATGAACGGTCTGTATGCTGGGATTAGCATGACAGAGATGTGGTCTGAGTAACCGAGGTGGGGGCGAGGCTCTGCCTTGTACACGCCGGGATGTTTGTGTAAACAAGATCCAGCGTGTTCGCCCCCCTCGTTGCAAAGTCAACATGTTGATGAAATTTAGATAGCACTGACTTGAGATTCGCATGGTTGAAATCTCTGGCAATAATAAACAGTCCATCAGGGTGTGTGTTCTGCAGTTCGCTAATAGCCCCATTCAGTCCACAGAGCGCCTCCTTAGAATTAGTGCTGGGGGGAATATATACTCCGATTAACAGAATAGTAGTGAATTCCTGCGGCAAATAAAACGGTCTGCATCTAACAGTCACAAACTCCACCAGCGATGAGCAGTAACTAGAAACTAGCACCGAGTTCTTGCACCATTCCATGTTGATGTAAACACACAAGCCACCACCACGAGCCTTACCGCATTGAGTTGCATTTCTGTCGGCACGAAATGAGGCGAGCCCGACTAGCTGAATGGCGGCGTCCGGAACACGGTCGCTGAGCCACGTCTCAGTGAAAACAAAGATGCAGCAGTCTCTAAACTCACGCCGCGTTGCCTGCTGGAGTCGGATGTAATCCAGTTTATTGTCCAGGGAGCAGACGTTGGAGAGCAGGATAGACAGGAGAGCCGGCCCTTTAGGGTTTGCTTTTAGCCTAGCACGGACCCTCGCCCTATTCCCACGCTTCCGCTTCCTCACACACCACTTTCGACGTCCCCTCCCCCGGCATCAGGCGACACCAAGGATTGGAGGCCTGGTCTCCACAGCAAGCCGAGCTCACATAGCTTCTCCAGCAGATCATCATGCAGGTTGATTGTTGCATGATTTCTGTATTTTAGCAGTGTCTGGCGATGGTAAACATGAACACAAGTTTCTCTGATGTCCATGTGCTGTAAAAAGATGGGCTACAAGACAAAAATAGAAAAAAAAAATAGCACCATTTGGATCTGGAGAGGCTGCTGCATGCTACTGCCACGCCGCTATCTTGTGACAATTCTCAGTTTGGTGATGTCAATGGGTCACCGACTTGAGGCAGTCACTGCAAGGAATGGATATGCAACCAAACATTAGCTGTTAGACTTAAAGTAAATTAAAGTAAATATCTGTTCCAATACATTTGCTCACTTAAACATTGGTTGGTCTCCCATCAAAGGTGCCAAATTTCTAAGTTGTTTAACACATCTAGATGTAAATATCAGGAAATTAAAGTTGACATTCTGATCTATTGTCTCATTATCTTTTGATCTCAAACCCTTGTCTTCAATGTATTGCAAAAAGCCAATAATTTTTCTTGCCATCGCAATAATTTTAGAGGGGACTATATGTTTTTAATCGAAAACTTGTTCTGTTGCTCTTATTCATTTGAAGAGCCATTAGTAAGTTGAATCAAATACCCTTAGGTTATGGGATTTTTTTGTCTACCTCAGGCATTTTGCAGTGGGATTTGTTACATTGTGCAAGTTTGTGGTTTTGTATTTTTGGACCTCTACCCACCTTTTGTTCTTTAGTCACAAAATAAAAAGAATAACACAAAAAGCTTTTAAAACTTTGAAAAAGACAGATTATTTTTCACTGGAATTCGGTGCCACAACATGTATGGTCAGTGGACTTATGACCATGAGAGACTTTGTGGTTCATTAAAAAAAATGTGACCTAACTATTCTTTCCTCTCTCTCACACTATTCCCAGGGTTAATTTTCGACACAGTGATCACAGCCTGTGCAACAAATGAGATAAGGAAACAATTAGGGCAAAAGCCAGGCATGGGAACATTTTACTATTTAAAAAACAAACCAGAGGGACTCAAAGCTACCCTGTGACTCTGTCAGCCAAAACAATTGATCAGCCATTAAATTATTAGATTCTGTAGAAAAGATTTTATTGTTTGTAGTATACATACAGTACAATAGATTTAAATATATATAAGTCTACACACCCCTGTTAAAATGTTTTTTGGGTTGTAAAAAAATAAACCAAGATAAATCATGTAAGATCTTTTTCAACCTTTAATGTAAAATAATGTATAATTATAATTATAATAATGCAAAAAAAAAAAAAAATCAGGTGACAAACAAATAGAAATGGTTTAAGAAAAAACAAAAAACAAAAAACTTACAATAACCTGGCTGCATTTCACAGGTTTTCAATAGGATTTTGATCTGGGCTTTTGATCTTTTTCTGAAGCCATACCTTTGTTTACTTGGATTTGTCCTTTGGGTCATTATCCTGCTGGAAGGTAAAACCTTTCTTTATCTTCAGCTGCCTAATAGAGACCTACAGGCTTTATGCTACAACATATTGGCATTTAGAGCTATCCATGATTCCCTCTATTTTGACTTGAGCGTTAGTCCCAGCTGAAGAGAAGCAGCCCCATAGCATAATGTTCCCGCCACCATTTTCACTGTGGGTATGGTGTTCTTTGGGTGACAAGATTGCATTCTTTCACCTGTGCAATATTGCACAACTTTGACCTATGCTTAATTTTAAGAATGCTCAAACAAATTCCTTTACTGATCTTCTTGCCAGAACATTGCCAGACATCAATATATTCAAAATCCAGCTGCTATAGTTCCAAATATTACACCATTATTATTATTATATAATATACTGTATATTGTTGTATAGAAATATTACAGTAATATTCCATCCACTTCAGGCTCATGCTCTTTAGATCACACTGGTTTATCATCACCTACCATATTCAATGCAAAATCCTGCTTCTCATCTACAAAGCCTTAAATGATGAACTATTATGCTCATACACCCAGTAGTGTTGACATCCAGTAGTTGACATCCAGTAGTTTCTCATCACTTGTGATCTGCAGATTTAGTCTTTTTTCCATGAGTTGCAGGTCTTTCAGTGGTGTACAAACCAAGCTCAATTCAATTAAGTTGTATTTATATAGTGCTTTTAACAGAACTGGGATCCCTAATGAGCAAGATGGAGGTAGTAGCGGCAAGGAAATACTCCTTTAGATGAGGAAGAAGAAACCTTGAGAGGAATCACACTCAAAGGGGTTATCCTATTCTGGGAGATAACGGATAGTGGGGTTATGAATCATAACTCTACCACAATTGTAGAAGAATGTAATACAGTACTGAGTGTGTTGAAGGGATATTTAGTATGGACATCATAGTCTTTAGTGATTACAGCAAAAGATTTTAGGTGCAAGTCTACAATCCCCTTCCCTTTTCTCAGTTGTATCATTCTCTAAGCAGTTCCTCTAGACCCTAAGTTTGAGAAACACTATGTAAATTAAAATAAATTCAGCTTGTGTGATTGTGAGACCTCCCCAAATGCTCCAGCTCCATCTTGGCACACACACTCGAAAACACCAGATACATGACGTAGTGCACTAGTGCACACATGTCATGCAACACACTGTTCTCCACCCTAGCAACCAAACTGCACACACTCCAAACCTCCAGTGACAGTTCACTCAGATGTTCCAGACTCTGGTCAGGAGCCTGTATTCTGCTTGGAAATGGGAGGAGTGTGGATTTCTGACTGTGTGTATTGTAGGACATGATAAAAGGTTGCCAGGGTGTGGGAAATGACAGCTCCTGTGACCACACAAAATGCTGCAGGGGCAATCTGCCAAATTTCTTAATGTAAACCAGACCGCTGGCAAAAACCAGCGCAACTATTCAAATGCATAGGAAGGAAAGTTGAGGTATTAGAACATGGGGCCCACTTTACATACTTTTTGACACAGCTGTATAAAATCACATGCTTTGAGGTATAAGGTTAAACGACCTGTTCCAAAAATGTGTTACTTTAACCTTTTGAACAGGCCTCTCCACTCTTATCTTCCACTTAGAAGCTTGATGTCAACGGTAACATTGGTTAAACACATAACTTCAATAGTATGGTATGATGAGTTCACTGGATTTATACTGGTAAGATGATGGTTTAATATGTTCTCTCATGAAGTGCAATGCTAAATGACGCTTGGTGGTCGATCTCTGTTGATAGCCATACATGTGTTCCTGTGTGAGGGCTGTTTGAGGCTGATGTACACTGCTATGAAAGTGGATAAAGGGCAGCTGACAGGCAAAGAAAAGAACATGAGTGTTATATGTCTAGTGATCATAATAATGAACATATTTAGAAAATGTTAAGGATCAACCAAAAAGAGCTAACGAGCGGTTATTTCTAATTTTGTCTTAGATGATTCATATTGAACTGTAATTCATGCTCTCTTTCCTGTTTTCTGGGAATGCTTTTGAGTGATTATTTGTTCAGCTGTCAGATGAGATAGAAAGTACAGCATTTCCTGACCTACTGCATGTCTGCAATTATTCTCAGTCCTTATCAGCATATCAAGTATGCTATTTTTTTAAATTTTATTTTAAATCATAATATAAGTCATTATCAGTGGTCATGAATGACATGGATATTCCTATAAACAAAACAATGCCTGATTTCTTTGTGCAGGACACATTATTATCCCTTTCTAAGTATGAATTAAGAATGTCATCTTCAAACATTGTGAGTCACATTCAGCTGAGCTCATTTGGAAGAGCACAGATGGCTATAAAAGGTGTTGTCTTGGTGGATGGTAGACTAAACCTTTTGATATGTGCATGTTTCTCTGATGATGAGCTGATTTAATCACACATAGCGATTACTAATATCCTGTGGATAAACAGTATAGAATTGCATTTATATGAAAATTACTTATGTCTTGAAAATGTACAATATTCTACATGAAAAAAACTGTTCTTAAATATATTGTTTTATTTAAGAGTCTTTAATAAAGCCTCTAGGATGACAAACTGTAAATGTACTAGAAAAAATATCAAAATGATCTAATGAGAGCACCCAATAACACCAGGCTTACTGTGCCTAGTAATGGGAAGG